>NC_056739.1:64647468-64892468 GCF_019279795.1 Protopterus annectens | reverse complement strand
ACTCCACACAGAAGGCACCCCAGCCGAGGATTGAACCAGAGAACCTCTTGCTGTGAGGCGACAATGCTAACCACTGCACCACCGTGGCTGCCCCGTCACTGTTAGAAGAATATAGATGAGGAAATAGATCAACAAAAATACTCAGAAAGATAGACATGATAAAAGCAATATGCAATATCAGAACAGATCAGGATCTATCGGGCACAATCACAAATAATAAACTAAAGATATCAGCCCAGGCAGAAAAACTTAGAAGATATGTATATAAATATAAAGGAAAATACTAAATAATGTATTCATGATGCAAAAAAGCTTTGTAGAGAATTGGAAAACAAGGCAAAAGGAATTGAAACACCACCAAAAAATGAAGAAATAAATGCATTTTGGAGAAATATATATAAAGATACTTTGGAACATAACAAAGATGCTAAATGGATAGAAGTAAAAGAAAGAATAAGACGTTTAAATGTACAGGATATGAAACGGGATGAAGTAATGGTCAGAAACTTTACCTCAGGACTGCCCCCAGTACTACTAATGGACACAGGTAGTTCCTAAATGTTTTATCCCATGCATGGGTCCCCTCACATTATCTATGATATGAGCCCAGTTATTCTCCTTAGCGGTAGTATATAATTATTGCCCATGGGATGGGTAATGCCAGTCTAACACCATATGAGACAGGTTAATTCAAGCACCGAAAGGGAAACTGTCTAGACTTAAAATGGCCTGCAAGTGCAGCTAGCCTAGTACATACCTATGAACTTCTGAACCTCTTCATTATCAACAAGAATATGTGAATGAAAACAAGCCTTTGTCGAGTGACAGCATGAAATTCTGTGCCATTACATTATTTGGCTTCCTATTGCACTTTGATATGAAATCATGTTTCCTCTATATCCATCTGTCATAACTGATCAGAATTTATTTATTTAGTCATTTATTTATTAACGTATTTATTTTTGACTTCTAGGGAAATCTGACTGGGAAAAGTCCCTTTTCAGTGGAAGCCCATGGAGAAAAGCTCCACCTTACGTACACTTACATGAGCTAACAGTAAAAGTGTATTTTATAACATTGAGGACTTTATAACTATGGACTACGTAACTATGTTACATACCCTATATTGTATTTACAGCATATTAACCATGGAAACATCTACAGAACATAGTATATACAGCATGACAGCATGATACCGCTGTTGTGGAATGGACTCCCCAGTCACATAAAACAAAGGTCATCCCTGTCCATATACAAACACAACATAGATCTATGGATGAGAAACAGAATATTTATCCCAGGATTGCCCCCTGTACTAGTAATGGAAGCAGAGGCAGCTGTGAAATGCTTTATCCCGTGCATGGACCCCCTCATATTATATATGGTATACCCCAATTATTTTCATTAGGGGTAATATGTAATTATTGACCATGGAATGGATAAGGCCAGTGTATAACAGAATTGGGATAGGTTATTTCAAGCATAAAAAAGAAAAGTGGCTAGGCTTAAAATGGCCCATGAGGGCAGCTACCTAGTACTTACCTATGAACCTACAACCTATGAATAAACACACAAACATACTAGAACATTCAAAATTATTTTACATTGAATGTATGTATGTATGTATGTATGTATGTACTACCACTGCAGTTTTAATATACAAACGAATGAGGCACATGCATGTTTTATCCTAACAGTTAAATTCACTTAAAACCTGTAACCAGGAGTTTACTATAGTAAAATTGTGGGAATGTTGTGATTTTTGTTTTTATTTAATGCATGAGGAATGGCTTTAGTCATGTAGTTGGTAGAATGACAGGATGGTTTTCTTAAGTGGTTATGAATATTTTTAAGATGGTCATTTTCAATGAGTAGTTTCTCTGAGGGTGATCTTGTCATCTGCCTCTCACTGCACGTGATGCTGTTTTTGTTATTGTCTGTGCATATCGGGTTTCTCTAAGTACCATCTAAAATGTTGCCTTTTGCTCAGGGACAATAGCTTTGCTGCATTGTTGGCAGTTCTTTGTGTGTCATTATGTTAGGCAATCAGAAACGTGTCAGCCTTCTGCAGCAGAGACATAATATCTATTTTTAAAATCTTTCCACACACTTTCCAACCATTTCATTTAATTCAGGATGTTTAGCTTTAGATGTAAAGAATTTAGTACAATTTTGCTTCACAAAAATTTCAAATTTATTTGACTTGAATATTTATTTGACGAAGTTTGGAAACAACTAAAACTAACAGTTTTTTTTTCAAGTAAGCAGGTTCTTGCAAATATCATTCTTAGCAGATATGATATCCTTTCAGTAATCATAGACTCTATGCAGATGTATTTTGAGCTCTGAAAAAATGCTCCAGTGTGATTAAGAACACAGATTCAATTAAACGCCCCTGGGAGTCACTATGACTACACTGTCATTCCCAAAAATGCAGGGGTGCTGGGAAAGTATGCAGTTTGCACAGAAGCTTTTGTCTGCATCAAAAATCAGTGTAAATTTCTCATGTTACTGGAACACATTATAATGGATGTTGCCCCAGCCCTGTAGCCACTGAGTGTTGGGATAGACTTTGACTTCCCCCAACCATGAACTTGATTACGAAAGCAATTGGAGACTAACGTAAGGAATGCATTCTCTCACTGTGACCATTTGTGGCATTTTTGCAATGTTTTCATCCAGGGAAGCACATTTTAGCTTTCTGTGATGGGCTATCACCCTTAGAATATGTTTGCTTCTTAAAAGAATTTATATGAAGCATCCAATGAAAACTTGACAGTACCACATAAATGCTCTGCTGTTAGCCAAAATAATCACAAAAATCCAAAAAAACAGCAGTGCAAAACGAAGCCAAAGCCAGGTTTAATTTATTATTGAACAGATGTAAGCACTTTTACACTGTGAACACTGCTTCCTCAGATGAACAAATTAAAATAAATGAGCATACATTATATAGGCTGGAAATCATGCAATCCTGTAATTAAACAGCTAAAATCAATTAGTGATAAAGTACAACGGTAAGGAAACATGCACTACCTCTGTCATTTAAAACACAGTAAAAGTGCAAACATCAGTAAAGAATGCAAAAAAAAAAAAATATATATATATATATATATATATATATATATGAGTATACTTCACATGGTCGACAATTCATTTGATCGACATTCATTTGGTCGACAAGTCATTTGATCGACAAGCAGTTTAATGTGGGGGGCTGTGCCCCCCACACCCCCCCTGAGTGTGCACAGCCCCCCACACGATATATATCAACTTCAGGGTCGCATAACATTGGGGAGGGGGGCAAATCTGCCTGTCGATCAAATGAATTGTCGGCCAAATAAAAGTCGATCAAATGAATTGTCGACCATCTCAGGTAGACCCATATATATATATATATATATATATATATATATATATATATATATATATATATATATATGGTTCTACCTGAGATAGCCGACAGCTGATTTCACCGACAACGAATTTGCGAGCGCCAGAAGATCGACAATCCGGAAGACTGACGCTACGGATCAAAACACCGACGCCGAGGATACTGACTTGGAAAAAGGCTGTGTCAGTATGCGGTGGTGACGGACATTAGGGTGCGAGTAAGGTAAGTGTGGCTATTGACGGTCTGTGGGGATAGGGGTGGGTTTAGTGATTTAGGGTCAGTGCGAGGGTTAGGTAAGTGTGCGGTAGTGATAGTGTTTGGGTTAGGGGCGGGTTAAGTGAGTTAGGGTTAGGGCCCGTGTTAGGTAAGTGTGCGGTAGTAGTATTTTTGGGTTAGGCGGTTAAGTGAGTTAGGGTTAGGGCGTGGGTTAGCTGAGTGTGCGATAGTGATGGACCTTAGGGTAAGGGTTTGGGTTAGGGTTGTAGATAGTTGTGTATGTGAGGTTTAGTGTGGGTTTGTGAGGATTTTGGTGTGCTTGTGTTGTGTGTGTGGTTTTTGGACAGGTGATGTGTTTTGTTAGTTGATTGCTGTTATTGTGGTGTGTGCAGCGTATGAGGTTTCGTGTTTGTGGACCGTTGGTTATTTGATTGTCGGGCATGTGAGGTTTCGTGTTTATGGTTTGTCGATTATGTGGTGTCGATGTTTGTGTTGTCGGTGTTTTGCAGTGTCGGTTATGTCAGGTAGAACTATATATATATATATATATATATATATATATATATATATATATATATATATATATATATATAAATAAAAATTATCCAGTGGTTATGCAAAAATACCTCATACAAGTATATAGAAAACACATTAAACAAACAATAACAAAATAAAAAATACATGACAATAAACATATAAACAAAATATATGTTCCTGTATACTTTTCATATTTCTTATATATTTTTTATTTTTAATCCATTCAGCATGCCACTATAACTCTATCTAAAAAGTGGTCTTGCCTTAAGCAAGGGTTTCAGGGGAACCTTATCATTTAACCCTTTACCATCGTCCACTCTAAGGCGGACTATCAATCTCATCTCTCTGCTTTCTGTTCCATTTCTTACATCTCCAAGCCTTCTGTCCTGAAATATTCTATCTATGGCCAGAAATTTGAACCGATGAGTAGTCAGTGTCAAGAACATGTTTGGCAAGGGCACTACTCACCAAACCATTCCAAATATAATACAGATGTTCATGTATCCTATCCCTGAACCTCCTATCTGTCCTACCTTTGTAAAATGAGAAACACACCACACAACAGGACAAAATAAACAATACATTCAGTCCCACAGTTAGCATCAACTCTAAAGATGAAATCCCTTTGTAAATCAGGATGGTGAAACATGCCAGAGGTATCAATATGAGCACAAAGTTTACATCTAGAACAAGGTAAAGTTGCTCCAGTAGGGGTTCTAGTATCGTCCTCTTAACTCTCTTGGGATAACACAATAACGTCTTATGATATTTCATATTTTTATAAACAAAACTGGGGCGTGATCCAACTATTCTGCTGATGTTCTCATCAGCAGTAAGTATAGACCAGAATTTCCTATAGATGTCAAGGACTGGTCTCACATTACTTGAAAAAAGAACAGGCATCCTACCAGCCACTCCTCTACGCCTTGTTGTGCCTTCCTTCCTCTCAGTGGCTGAGCTATTCAAAAAATACGGTTTCACAATATTCGTCCTCATACCTTCAACCTGTGTTGAGATATTGAAAGAAAATGTGTTTTAAATGATAGAGGTAGTGCATGTTTCCTTAAATTTGTACTTTAATTAACACTAATTGGTTTTAGCTGTTTTAATTACTAGGCAGGATTGCATGATTCCCACACTATATAAAGTATGCTCATTCATTTCAGTTTGTACATCTGAGGAAGCAGTGTTCAGACTGTAAAAGCGCTTACGTCTGTTCAATAATAAACTAAACCTGGCTTTGGCTTCATTTTGTACTGCAGTTTTTTGGATTTTTGTAATTCTTATGAAGCCTTTTAATGGCACACTCAACTGGCTTTAATGTTAATTCAAGTGTTGACTCTTATTTAGAATGTAATCTTTTCTGTATGCTTTCACAATATCTGCCATACACATATATAATCCCTTATTACATGTGTCCTTCTTCAGATTTGCAATTTTGCAAGCTGAGCCATATATTCAAAGATACCTTCATGCCTCACTGGATTCATCTAATTAGATTTAATGACACTCTGCTACTATCAAGGGTTTCAGTGTCAAATTTTTCTAAAAAAATCCTGCAATTTTGAATTACATTTAATTGGTGCTATCAAACTATGCAACAGTATATATTTCTGAACTTGGCTGCAGGATTTGTCTTTGAAGTACAGCAAACTGCAGTGGTGGTACTATGACTGCCACTGACCTGGGAAACTACAAAACCATTGGCACTGGTCTGCAAAGCCACAGAATGCATATCTGCCCTCATAAGCTATGATATCAAAAGCCTTATCAGGCTAGACTCATAGCAGTTTGGCTTTGACAAAGGTAAATCCTGCTTACTCAGCTTAACTTCTTTCAGAAGGTCACACAGGCTGTAGACAGTGATCATTTTGTCCACACAGTGTATTTCGATTTGGCCAAAAAAATTGACACTGGACCCATAATGGCATCATAAACAAGCTAAGTGCCTTAGAATTAGATCCATAAATGGTAAAGTTATTGACAACTGGCTGAGAGACAGAATGCCCAGATTTAAGGTGGCAGATGCCTCCTCAGAAATGATCAGTGATTCTAGGGCTCGACACTGGGATCCCTCTTTTTCAGCATCTTCTTCCCTGATCTCAGACTTGGACTTAGGACCACAGGTTAACTAACTTTGCACCTGATGCCTATTGCTCACAGCAGGAACTAACCCTTGCAAACAAGTGGTGTATGGGAAAAGAGCTAAAATTAAATGTGAAGAGGTGTGATGCTGTCACATTTGGTAAACAACTATCTCTCTCTCTTTCTGTACAGTAAATCTATACCCGCTAAACATGTACAGTGTATTCAACAATTTTGGAACCTAGGTTGATAACTCACATTCCTTCGACCACCAAATAGCATCAGTAGTCAGAAAATCCTACTGTTTATAACAACTAATATCTAAAGGCATATCATCAGGTCAAAATAATTTGTTGTTCCTCTTTATGCAGCCCTGCATAACCCAATGCCCCCCTTAGGATGTACCTTTTGAGATATATTAAGCAACTAGAAAGACCCCAGAGGTTCCTAACTAAGAAGATTGTTGGCCTATAGTCCCTAAACTACCAGAAATAGATTGAAGTACTATCCCTTAACCTAGTTTCTTATAGGCTCTTGCATGGTTAGCTATATTGTCTGTTCTGCTCCATTAGGGACCCCATCCCCACGATCTCCTGTCTTGCTGCAAGTCAAATAGCTCTATCGATACCAGAACATGGGGCTTAAATCTCCACTAGTATATGAATAAAATGTGCTAAGAAAACACATTTATCACTCAGAACCTACTAACCTGTGGAACAAACTTCTGCAAGTTACATAGACTGATAACCTTGCCACCTTCAGATTAAACCTGGATGATTGGATCGGTACCCATAAATTTACTCCAGGACTGACCTGCTTTGCTGCTCTTGAGAAGGTATGTAGCACATGAGAGTGGGCAAGGTGTAAATGGTCTTGTGATTTAGTTGCCCTGTATCTAATTTGACACCATGATCAATGTCACATTTTTTATCCTCTGGAATGTAATTTGCTAAACAATGTAGTTTCATGAATTCTAGACATTTAGCAAATATGTTTTTAGTAGACGTCTACCTTTTAATTAAAGAGTTCAAATGGATTTCATAACTCTATTTCACCCCACACACATTCAGATAATGGTGCTTTGGCATTTATATTCCTTTAGTTAATATGACCTGAGATTTCTGCACCTTAGGGATAGGAGTGTACCTGCTTTCAGTCCATGCACATTATTAACTAAAGGTTTCTAATTCAGCATACTACTGACCACCTCATTGTTTTGATGTATATTGCCCAATCCTTTTTGTAGCATTAGAATCATTAATATGAATCTCTTTTCATCGATGTTACTGTTGTGGGTTGCCTATCATTCCCAAACAGGTATTGTGGAGCATTAGTTTCCACATCAATCTTGAAATGACATGATGTCTGTTCTTGATTCAGAACATCAATTATTTCCTTCTGTTACTTTAATCAATCTCAAACCACATGAAATGTTTTCCTCAGAACTCACTATTCCCTTAATAGGCACTTTCCATTTGTTTACACAACTGTTAAAGTTTATTACTAAACTAAACCAAAAATGAGGCAAATAAAGTGCTATAGGACTATATGTTCATCCAAATGCACTTAAATACAGCTGGAGATGGAACAAACTTCAAAGTTTATTAGTACTCTAAAAACCTAAGTAGCCACAACTCATCTGAAGTACCACTACACAAATTCATATTTACTTACATGTATAAATTACTCTGCTTTGTTATTATAGCATTTATTAGATCTGCAAAATTCAATCTGCTTACTCATTTAAATATCTGAAGATTAAACTGCCTTTTCTTAAAGCAATAATTAATATAAATTACACTTGACTTGCTCATGTTCTTTCCTATGAAAATCACTTAATAGTATTTTTCTCTCTCTTGGAATTTATTACATATAAATTTGCTATACATATTTTTTCATATCTGCTATAATTCTTTTCATTATTATAATTTCTTAACTGTTGGCATGGAAAAGCGTGAACAAACAGTTATCCAAACATCAATCAGAATGAATATGAAAGTCAGTTTTCTTGCCCCCAAAACACACTGCATAAGCAGCATTCTAAGTATTTCTACAAGTGTTTTATTTGTTTTACACAATCACTTTAAGCTCATTGTTAAGGCTAATTTATATAAACAGTCACACAGTTTGCCAGTTTTGGCAGCATTTTTGTTTTGCCTGCTGCCTTATAATGTCCTTTACTTCTTTTTTTCAGTTAACTGGTTCTCTAACAGAGATGCTTCTTGTGCATCTGAGCCAACCTCATTGCTGTATAATGTGCATTTCTTCTTCTGTGCATTTCAGGTTACTCATTAATAAATACACGAGGTATGACTAAGTGCATTTGTTACTCACACTAGCAGCAGTTCAACTAATACACTCATATGGTATGTGTACATATATCTGCATAGAGTGTTCTTTACTAGAATAGCCTTGTGCTCATACAAAGCAATGCATCAGTGAATGCGGTTCCAGTACTACAGCTAGGCTCATTTGTGTAATTTACCACATATGGCCAGTGATCTTAAAAGACACACACTATGCAGCTCACAAATTTTCCAGTTCACAGAAGCCCACTACTGAACCCGGGGTAGCCAGGAACTGCAAGTTAGCCACATGTGTTTCAGTCAAATGTCCTACTTTGGTTTTATGGTGTGTAATAGTAATTACATAATGGACTGTTAAGGGTAGGTACACTTACCAAAAAAGCAAATCCTTAAAGACAGGCCACTGTAACAGTAAATTATAGAACCTGCATTACTTTGCACTACCTTCCTTAATCAGAGGCAGGTTGTTATTATGGGTCTCTATGTCTGAATGAAGACTACCAATATCCTACAGTACTGTTAGCTGCTGCAACGATGGTAGCATGAAAGGCCACTGACTGGTGCATGGGACTGTCATAGTCAGGCATGGGACTGTCATAGTCAGCCAGTATCACCAGACCTTTTTATAGTTTTTTAAGCCCTTGTTTTCTTAAAAAGTTGGGCTACCTGTGTAATGCCCATTAGCCTTAGAATTACAAAATATCATTTTTGTAAGTAAGGAAATCACTGTGTAGTACTCTTAATAAAATATTATGATAATCTGTGTATCTCTTCTTAGTGAAAGGAGGGGGATAGCTTTACTGTTGCAATACCTTATTCTGAAAGCTTTACAATAGTAGGATGCACACTTACTTTAAAGTGTACTATCTTTTTTAAGGATGGTCACTATAATACTAAATCATGCCATTTAGGAAGCATACCAAGGTATGCTATAATTTGTTCATAGCAGGTAACATGAATGACCTACAAAGGGTACTGTTACCTGCATATTATGTATTTAATTACCTCTATGAATAAGGCAATCCCCCGGATTCTGCAAGGCCTGCACTGCGTGCAGGATTAGTGCAGGAGCTCCAGCAGGCAATATGTCTGCCGTGTGATCCAGGAATAACCTGTAGGGGTGTGCATGAGCGCTTCTGCACTAGTCCTGCACGGACACAACCCCTGTATGCAAATGACCCCATTTGCAGGAGAAATCCATGCAAATGGGGCGAATTTGCGATCCAGGAACCGGGAAACCGGCCGTGCAGGACTAGTGTAATCTGCAGAAATGTACTCTGCTAGTAACGGAGTACATTTCTGCAAATTCCAAAATGGAGCCATGACAGCTCCAAATAAAGGGTGCATATCATTTAGAAAGCATGCCGATGGCCAGGTATAAGGCCATTGGCATGGAAAACAGTTAAAAAAAAATTATTTTTTTTAGCCGATCTCGGCTGTTTAAGTGTAGGGCAGTGACAGGCAAACAGGATTGGGAGAAAATAAGAAAATAAACCTAAAATAAGCATTCTAACTAAAATCGCTATTCTGCCATTATAGTCAATGGCTGGCAGAAGACAACATGGCCAGTGAATAGTGGTTGCTAAGGGGTAGGCTCATTGTGAGACATGTAACTATGCATTATCAGGCAATCCTATGCAAATGAGGGGAATGATAGGGAATCCCAGATTTCCCCTGCATGCTAGTCAGCACCCAACCTTGTAAGAGCAGGAATAGCATGGTGCAAGCTTAGGAGTTAGCTGACATCATAGGGGTGTGTGTCAGGAATACTGTAAGTGGACTGGAGTCCTGTGGCTCAGGTTTGCTCCTAGCTTAGCACAGCTAGGCAAGGGGCTATGTCTGAGGCTGCCTAGCACTCTTTACATTGTCTAAGCGGGTGTGTGTGCACCGCGCACTGGGTTTTAAAGAAAAAAAAAGTTAACCAGGAAATAGCAGCTCTGTGCACAGAACTCTGTGTGTTGTTTTCGCGGTGTGCCCCCGGGCTTAAACAGGAAGGCAATGGAAAGGGAAAACAGCAGTAGGAAGGTAATGTAGGAGAACTAGCATAGCTGGCAGGTGAAATGTATCAGAATCAGCCAATTACACAGGCAGCAGACCAGCCCAGTCCAGAACACTACTATAAACTATGCAAACACCTTCCCCTCTGGTGTTTCCCATACTCTACACCACCGGTGTATACAAGCAGGGAAGTTTTAACAAACAAAACAAGAAAATGATCATACAACAACATGTGGAAGAGGCTGAGGGTGGTGAGGATGTGAATGCTGTCGACCAATCCACAGTGAGGAGATGGAGAAGAGTGTACAGACCCAGGGAAACCTATCAGGGGCTACATGAGCTGGAGATAGTGGAGCACTATTGGGTGGACAGGGACCTCCTATAGAACACTGTTGAGCTGTGCCGGCCACACCTGACACACCAAACTGACACAGGGGAACCCATCCCAGTGGATACCAAGGTATGTGTAGGCGTAGGAATACTAGCCACAGGTACCTCCCAAAGCTCAACTGGGGATATCATGGGGATTTCACAGGCATCAGCATCCAGAGTATTCCACCAGTTCCTGGATACCATGTCAGCACATGCCTGTGAGCACGTATATTTCCTCAACACGCATGAGGTGTTGGCCAGCAATATGTGTCTCTTCCGCCAAATAGCAGAATATCCTGAGATAGTGGGTGCTATAGACTGCATACACACATATGCATCAAAGCACCATCCGGTGATCAGGGTAGGGTCTACATCAACCGCAAGGGCCTCCCCTCCATCAACTGCCAGGTCATGTGCGATGCCCAGGGCATTATAATGAATGTGTGTGCTGGCTGCCCTGGAAGTTATCATGATTCCGACATCTGCCATCTGATGCAGCTGTACCAGAGATTTGCAAATGGGGACATCCCTTACGGTCACCTAGTGGGGGATTCTGTTTACACACTGGAGCCGTGGCTGATGACACCCATCAGAAATGCACACACACCCAAACAAGAACGTCATAATGAGGCACATGCACAGACCAGACTTATAATAGAGAATGTGTTTGGGATACTCAAGTCATGGTTCCAGTGCCTGGGCACATCTGGTGGAGCCTTGCAGTACTCACCAGCTACATGTACTCAAATTGATTTGGTATGTGCCATGCTACACAATATGGTCCTGTGGAAACAGCTGCAGCAGGAACAGCATGGGGCAGGGCTACACAGCCCTCCACCAATGCCAAGGCCTGCACCAGCAGAGAGTGACTCGGAGGAGGAACAACCTGAGCCTGGCCCAGTATGCAGATGGAGGCGTGTTCAGTATGCCCTGGCCTTGGCAAAGAGGCAACACATAGCACATACACTGACACAGTAAGGATCCAGGGAATGACACCTCTCTCTGACTCGCACATACAGTAAAAGGGATGCCAAGCATGACACTACCTGTGCTCCATCATGTATAGGGAGTGTACAATGTGCATCCAACATAGGCAGTCCTCCAGCACCATCCTCAATACTGGCACACTCACAAGGTAAGTCACTCAACCTACCAATTGCCAAATGGAGTAGAATGTGTCATTACCTGCATCTATGGTATGGATGTGAGCATGCAAGGGAATCAGGTGGCTGAATGGTATGCCAGCAGAGAGTAGATGCCCATAGTGGCACCATGACATCTGTACCAAATACTGGAGTCACCATATTAGCCAGTACTACACAGGGCAACAAACCCACTGCAGGAAAAGTGCTGGGCGACATGTGTGTCCATATGACTCACACATGCCAGTCAGGGAGGTTCACATACCCAACAACAGTATCAGCCAGCAGGACAGGTGTAGACAAGCACAAACAGAGGCTGTGTTATGGCCTCTGAATGATGCCTATGGGTAACCCCCCCCCCCCAGGCCTACACAGACAGACTACAGCAGGTCAGACAGTGGGATGTTAGTTCTGAAGGGTAGGAAGTCAGACACTAATATGTAGGTCAATCAAAGCTAAGACCAGTAGTACACTGATATGTCTTTAGTCAGCATGATAGGTTAGAATACAGAATAAAATGGAATGACTACCTGACATACCAGTACAGTCATAACAAATGTGTACAAGTGCCAGGTGTGCCCCCCATCCTATATAGACATGTAGAAACGATAAGGTGTGCCCCTGAAAAACTACGACCAAAACAACTTAAAAAACACCAATGGAAAGGAGAAATCCACAAGTCACAAAATACCAAATCCACGAACGTTTATTGTGTTAGCGCTTTCATGCACGACAGATACGTTAATCGTTACATTTTTATATGCATTTATATTTTTCATATATGTACATTACAAATTGTGGTTATATTGTTTATGATATATATGTTTTTATATTATATATCACACATTGATTATGTGTTTTATTTGATGGACTGGAGAGTGTATTTTTAACTTAGATGTTAAAAGTGTCAATTTTTTAGGCAACTATGACACATGCATTTGAAAGTGTTGAATTTTTTGGCATTATATATATTTTTTACTTGATTGGAGTAGGTCTAATTAATTAATTAATTGTTTAATGGTCCTAATGACTTTGTGATGTCATTATTCATTAGTATTTAAAGTTTCAGTGTTTGCCAGTTTAAGTGTCTGAAAAAGTGCACGTATCTGTCGTGCATGAAAGCGCTAACACGATAAACGTTCGTGGATTTGGTATTTTGTGACTTGTGGATTTCTCCTTTCCTTTGGTGTTTAATAAGGTGTGCCCCCCCTAATCCTGTGTAGAAATGTAGTAGCAGTCAAGTGTGCCCCCCAGTCCTGTGTAGAAATGAAGTGTGTCCCCCCAATCCTGTGTAGAAATGTAAAAACAGTCAGGTGTGTCCCCCACAACCCTATGTAGAAATGTAGTATCAGTCAGGTGTGCCTCCCCCACTCCCATGTAGACATGTAGAAACAGTCAGGTGTGCCCCTACCCCTGGTCCAGCATAGAAATGCAGTAACAGTCAGATGCTTCCCCCACGACCCTATGTAGAAATTTGGTAACAGTCAGGTGTGCCCCCCCCCACTCCCATGTAGACATGTAGAAACAGTCAGGTGTGCCCCTACCCCCAATCCAGTGTAGAAATGTAATAACAGTCAGGTGTGCCCCCCCATCCTGTGTAGAAATGTAGTAACATGTATGAATAGGCATAATACGAGTGGAGCACAGACGCCCAGAGGTGGCCAACTTAGCAGGATGGGTTGTAGCATTTGCACAATATGCAGATCTGTGTGTGTTAGGATGGTGTGTGTTTCATATTGTGTGAGAGTGGTCAGTATGTATGCATGTTGAGGTAAGACCTGGTAGCCATTGCCCACTACTGCTGTTGACAGGGACAAACCCTCACAACTGCAGTGCCAAAGACAATCCCCACCAGTATAACACATGCTAGCAGTAAGCCATTGTAAATGTATGGGGGTAACATGTGTTACCATCTGAAAGACTGACATGGCATGGCTGTTGGGCTGTATATACAAGCAGCACACAGGGGAAAGTACCCCAGACATACAGTATATATTGTGTCACTGTGTAATGGAGACACCCTTGGAATTGTACATACAGGTATGCATCACAGTAACTGGTCCTGTCGTAGGGGATACCGGTGATGTCTGCCCGAACACTTGCAGATCACAAAGGAGGTAGGACTGATGTATTGGGAAAC
Source organism: Protopterus annectens (assembly GCF_019279795.1). Lineage (NCBI taxonomy): Eukaryota > Metazoa > Chordata > Ceratodontiformes > Protopteridae > Protopterus > Protopterus annectens. Next base: position 64,878,278 of record NC_056739.1, on the reverse strand, counting down.
AGCTGATGTATCTCCACATGCCAGCATAACTGGAATGCCCCATGCATATCTGTGTGTCAGATGCAAGTAGTGTCCCTAGCACACATGCACCCAGCTCATGCAAATACCACCCACATGTACCTCTCTGGTCATATCCCTGCTGTGGGGAATGGGTACAGTATGACCCCACCTGTATATGGCAATAGCAGAAGAATGCAGCATGCAGTGCAGATGTCTCATGCAGGTGTAACCCTAGCTGAGAGTAGCTCCCTGCCGGCATACACACCACCTGATAAAGACAGATAGAAGATATTGGCATGAACACCTATCACATCTACCCTGTCACCCTAGGGGAATATACTGTATGGTGGTCTGAAACTGTAGGACTGACAGAATGCAACAGCCTGCCACATCTGGCCCGCAGCAACACCTAATGCTCCACAGGCCTCTGCCAAAGGCCTGTGTCTCACACATACTGCCAATGCATGTTATGTCATGGACACCCAAATAACAACATAACACACTCCACATAAGCCATATGCAAGGCCATGTGGATAAATCACAGTAACATGTCCACCATGTCCCAATGCATGAACTGTGGACCAACACTAACACACACCTGTGATGGAGTGATACCCATAGGGAAAATATCAGAGAATGTATGCATAATGTTTGGAAGAGGTTAAAATAACAGAGGTAGGTGGGAGCATGGGCAGCATGGAATGTGCAGGGTCTGACACCAAGCTGTGTGCACACACTATCCCTGGCTACAAACACATAAATGGGTGACAACACACCTGCCCATACACCACACTAGGGGTAATGTCCTGACCCATGTCCCCTGCCTCTGGGTAACCTGTGTGAATCTGTACAGCTGTGAGGCATTGCCACAGCAAGATATGCCCATACTGTGATGTTGATGGGTGTACAAGTATGGGATCCTCTGTCAGCACTGTACCAAGCTGCTGAACTGGATACACAGACCTAAAAGCAAGTGTCTGCAACTCCCCCTCCAGAATGGCATAACTTACCATGACTACGTAGGTGTCTGCCCACAATACTGGAGACAGCTGCAGTCACCCATGTCTCCCAAGACATCACTGTGAGCAAGAATGTCCACCTGACAGTACATGAGGACAGAAAACATCACAGTGTATAACAGTACACATGTCTGAATATCTCTGCTATCAGTGGTACCATGCAGCTGAAACAGCACAGACAATCACCTACAGTACACACTATCCCCTGCAAAGTTTGTCCCCATATTGCCAAATGATCGATGGATACCCTGCAGAAACAGTTTGCTACCTGTAGGTGTACAACACAGAGGTCTGCACTAGAGTACAAACTACCTGGAATCGATCCACACATTCAATACAGAAGGGCATACTGGGCATGCTCACACACTTAAATGATGCCCATGTCTGCAAACAACAGTGGACCAGACATATCTGGCAGTTGCAGATGTTAGTGCAAGACACTCCTCGGTATGCACCATTCATGCTTTGCACACACAGCGGATAGGAATACAAGCATATATACAAGGACAACACACTATAATAATCCAAAAGTAGACATACACAGATGTGGGGAAGAGAGTGACTGTGACAAGGAGCCATCCATTATGAGGCCTGCCCCACCCATCACACAGCCAAATGGCTACAACCACATGAGGTTCAGATGTCACTCACTGTAGACATTAGCCACCAGTATCTGTCAGCATTGCGGACTATGTGGTGCAAGTGCTAGCTATGCAACATGACTGTACAAGGAAGTAGTCATCTAGCAGCTGTATACACGTGCCTGTGGAATATAACCCTGCATGTTCCCACATGTGGTCTGTCAACCTCTAGATGAATGGGTTATGGCCCATGCACACACACTGCCCTTCCCATAGCCCTACTATGACAAGCCTGCTGAGGTCATCCACTATGAAATACACCCTTGGTAAAGGTGCAGCCCAGTAATCTCTATGGCATGTCCCATAACTGTGTACTGCTGTAGTGTGATAAACTATTTAGGTAAAAGTTCTAATCCCAGACATGGCAAGTGTGTGTGTGCATCTCTGTCTGTGTAGATAGCAATGCTTTTTAGGCTAGTCACACTCACTACAATTCAAATGCCCTACTTTGGCAAGGCTGCTGATGTCATACACTGTGAAATGCACCTTTCGGAAAACTGTAGCCAGTAATCTCCGTGGCATGTCCTATAACTGCATACTGCTGTAGTGTGATAAACTAGTTAGGTAAGAGTTCTAATCCCGGACATGGCAAGTGTGTGTGTGTGTTTCTGACTGTGTAGGGAGCAATGCATTTATGCTAGTTACACTCACTACAATTCAATTGCCCTACTATGGCAATCCTGCTGAAGTCATTCACTGTGAAATACACCATTGGGGAAAGAGTTCTCCACTAATCCTAGAGGCATGTCCTGTAACAGCTTCATGCTGTAGTGTGATATAGGACTCTGATATGGGTTCTATTCCCACACATGGCAGTTGTGAATGTTTTTGTGTGTTACTATGTCTGTGTAGGGAGCAATGCATTTTATGCTAGTTACAGTCACTACAATTCAAATGCCCTACTTTGGCAATCCTGCTGATGTCATTCACTGTGAAATACACCTTTGTGGAAAGAGTACTCCAGCAATCCCTGTGGTGTGTCCTATAACAGCTTCATGCTGCAGTGTGATATAGAACTCTGATAGGGGTTCTATTCCCACACATGGCAGTTGTGGATGTTTTTGTGTACGTCTGTGTAGGAAGCAATGCATTTTAGGCTAGTCACACTCACTACAAGTCAAATGCCCTACTTTGGCAATCCTGCTGATGTCATTCACTGTGAAATACACCTTTGGGGAAGGAGTACTCCAGTGATCCCCATGGTGTGTCCTATAACAGCTTCATGCTGTAGTGTGATATAGAACTCTGGTAGGGGTTCTATTCCCACACATGGCAGTTGTGGATGTTTTTGTGTATGTATGTGTAGGGAGCAATGCATTTTAGGTTAGTCACACTCACTACAAGTCAAATGCCCTACTTTGGCAATCCTGCTGATGTCATTCACTGTGAAATACACCTTTGTCGAAGGAGTACTCCAGTAATCTCTGTCACGTGTCCTATAACTGCGTAGTGCTGTAGTGTAGTAAACTAGTTAGGTAGGAGTTCTAATCCGAGACATGACAGGTGTGTGTGTGTGTGTGTGTGTGTGTGTGTGTGTGTGTGTGTGTGTGTGTGTGTGTGTGTGTGTGTGTCTGTGTTTGTTATTCGTATTCTGTGTGGAGGTGGATGTGAGTGTGTAACAACTGGACTCAATGTGGTGCGGGTTTTGCAAATTTCTTATATTTTGGCCCTAGTATACATCACAATGTCCACCATACAGGGATAATATATGTGAAATAGCCGAGAGACTGGTGTGCAAATCCATACCCCCCTATACATGACATCAAGGCCAGGCGAACAAAGTTATCAACCCTTGTATTACCCAGAGAATACTCTCAACCCATGACACACACACACACACACACACACACACACACACACACACACACACACACACACACACACGCACACACACACACACTTGCCTAGACAACAGCTGCTATGTTGGTAGTACCCTGCATTTTGCCCACTGATAGTAACCATGGTGTGATTGCCGTGGGCTACAGAGGGCATGACACCCTACCCATCAGTCCCATAGGCACTTACATGGTGACAGTGCACCTTCCCTATGTTGCCCACTGGACACCTGCAACACATGTGGTGCCATAAAATGTGACCCACAAAGGACATACCATGCCTGAAAACATGCCCTGTATGGACAAATGCCACTGACACCAGGGAATACTGGTATCATGCTATCAATGTAGGTGCAGGGTCAAGCTGCTGTCCATTAACAGTTCCTGCCACATGAGGCCAGGACTGGCACATCTGATGATAACAATCTGTGTACACAACATGGGTCAGACACCCCAGGTACAGTTCCACATGTCACTGTATATGCATATGGTAGTTGTGCATATCCCAGACACTGTCCATGTCATGGACTAAGGAACACATACATGGCAAGCAATGCACAGCATTGGCCACACACAATAGTTACCCAGGTGACTGGATGGTGAATACAATACACACCTGTGTGGGCAAATCCAGACATTACACCCCGAGCCACACTGCAGACCATTGTCATGTGGCCTGATGCCAAGGTATACACATCACCTAGTCTTGGAAAGCCATCTGGCACAGTCAACCACTACACACCCATGAAGCAGTGCACCCATGGATGTCAGTACTGGCACCCTGTGTCTGTGTGTGTGTTGTACGATTCCTATGACCACATTCACACTCACTGCAACCCCCTTGACATACTGAAGCATGCTGTCTGATGTCAGACACCTCCACATACCCTTTGCCCATATAACCTCCGTATGACCCCTGTGGTGCATGTGATACCTGCACAGTACTGTGTTGTGGCAATCTCACTAGTGATGAGTTGTTTTCCTGGCCCTGACAAGTGTGTCAATGTGTGTGTGTCCCTGTGAGAGTGTGGCTGTGTTGACACTGACACCTGTTCATGGGGACAGCCATGTGCACTACACCTGTAGTATAGCTAACATATCACTGTTGCAGATGTCGCTCACCATCACATATAAGTTTGGAGGGCTCCTCAACATGTAACCTATGCGGTGCATCTAATAATTGCATAGACATGTGATAGCACTACATAGTCGTCAGGGGTTTGATACCCTGTACTGGTAGGTGTGTGACACAAACATGCTTATGTTCTACTCTCCCACCCCTCCCTGACTTATCTTTGCCTCTGTCTGCCTCTCTCACTCCCTCTCTGGTGGATGTGGAGACTTATACCTGCTTTGCTTAGGCAGTAGCATGTGTATTTTAAGTGATGCTCATGATCAGCTAATGGCCTCTGCACAAATTGCAGCCCTCCTCTAGCTGATTGCATGTGGAACAGCTGTGGTAACATTCCCATAGCCAATTGCATGGTAACATACTCCAGTATCTAGGAGCATCATGTTGGTCTTGGGCCTTTTCATTCACTGTGAGCAGGAACTAGATCTGTTGTTTGGCAACCAGCATCACAGATGGATTGAAAATTTTCCTCTAATAACATACAATGTAAATGCTAAACACGATTCCAACAGAGACAAACCAGCAAAAATGGACTAGTAGCCAAAGCAGTCTCTAATCCGCGAACACTTTATTACACAAACTTCTTATTATAAACAACTCTTTAAGTGTGATAAATCCTCATACACTTTTCGTTGCGACACGTAACGCTAACTTCCTCAGAAGACAAACATGTGTTAAATGTTCCTACTTAGTTATATAGTCTTGCATTAATTCATTGCAATCATTCAATCAATCAATTTCATTTAATTATTTAAAATAATAAAATCAATCAGTTATTTAGTTTACATAAAAGCGGACTCCTTAACTAAAAAGCATTTTTTGAATTATAAAAGTAACTGTAATTTAATAACATAAAATCATCATACTTTAAAATATTGTGACCACCAGTTCTTGATGACATAGTAACCTACAGAACCATGAAGCTAAAGAAGTGTGACGAGCTAATAAAAATAACTTAAAAATATCTTCCCTTCACATTAATTAATTAATTTTTAACCATGCTATTTGTATATATAAGAAATCATATGTAAGAAGTGTGTTAGACTAAAAATATATATATATTTTATGTTAAAAAATTATTTATATATTTAAATAATAGTGTTGTGTTAAAAAATATATGTATATTTATAAATATATATATATATATATATATATATATATATATATATATATATAAAATATATATATATAAAAAACGTATTAATACATATGACAATTTCAAAAATAAATGGTGTACTTAAAGAATATGTAATAAAGAATATATAATAAATAATTAAATAATATAGATATAAATAAAAAATATATACTTATAAAATCTTTAAATATTATTAAAATATTAGATGAATATATTATCATGTATAAATATATATATATATATATATATATATATATATATATATATATATTCAAACTAGCAAACCGGATTAAAATAATATAGTGCTATATACTATTAAGTAATGATATGAAAATCTAATTGCAATTATGCAACTAATGACTTTTACTTAATGGTGACAGTATTTATAATTCCATTGGTAGTAAGTTACCTCTCCAAATTTTTAAGCCTTAGTATACATTTTATAGAGGACATTTCATTAATGCCCGGGAACTGATTAGCGTTCGTTTTTAATTGCCATATGAGCTCTTTTCTCTCCAGTTTTAATGGCTCATAGCTCCCCCTAGGGTCATCCTGTACCTGATCTATTGCTTTAAATTTAAAAGAATGACCCTCATTTACATGGCAATGCCTAGCAAGGGCATTTTCTAACTTAACTTTATTAATACTGTATATGTGCTTGTACATTCTTTCATATAATTTTCTGTCAGTTTTTCCAATATAGAAGGCTGCACACTTTTCACATTTAGCCATATACACTAATTGGCGGCTATTACAGTTAAATCTTTTCTTTATTCTATAAGTATAGTTCCTTAATGTGAAGGTGCAGCCTTCTTCAACAAACTTATAGTAATTGCACATATTACATTTAAACATTCCAGCATTTGTTTGTATATCACAATTCTTAACTTGCAGAATTTCTTTAAAATTCAGCCCTCTTTTATAAGTTACTCTAGGTTTATTAGGCAGAAAACATCTCAAATTACTATCCATGGTTAATAGATGCCAGATTTTACACAGCATATTTTTAATGTCATGGGAGTCTAAGTTGAAACAAGTAATAAAACTACACAGGTACGGTATCTTGTTGTCGATCTGTGTTTCCTCACTTAGAAGGGGACTTTCCCTCACGGATCCTCCCAACAAAGGAATATACATATGTGCCCATCTCTTATTCTTAACCTCAGTGGCAATTTCGCAAACAAATTCGTTAGGGTAACCTCTCTGACAAAAGAATCTCTCCAATAGATTACATTCTTCTAAAAAGTCAGTATCACTTGTTATCATCCTAGCCGCCCTAACCAGTTGGCCCTTAATAACCGCTTTTTTCTGATGGGTAGGGTGGCTACTTGTAAAATGCAAAAACATATTTGAATATGTCTCTTTCCTGTAAATAGTAGACATATACCTCTGATTACCATGATCCTTTTTCAAATCGATATCTAAGTAATTAATAGAATCTTTACTGTATTTAAATGTAAATTCCAAAAAATCGGTGCTACTATTAAAGAGAGCCACCAGTTGGTCAATCTCATCTTGTGCACCTTCATACAACATAAAAATGTCGTCGAGGAACCGGGTATAAAAAATTATATTGTCTTTGATTCTTTCATTCTCCAGCACACTATTCCTCTCCCAAAATGCCATCACAAGATTAGCAATACTGGCACCACATGGAGACCCCATTGCCACCCCAATCTTTTGGTGGAAAATTTCTTTGTTAAATAATATAAAATTATAAGAAAGAACCGTATCTATTAACTCACTCACTAGTTGGATTTCTCCAGGGGGTGCCCCTAGGAGCCTCAACATGTCGGTAACCCATTCGATCGCTATATTATGTGGGATACATGAGTAAAGGTCTTTAACATCGACAGTAATAAAATATCCTTCAGCAGAAAACTGTAACCCATCAATAGACTTCAAAAACAACCATGAATCTTTGGAAATCTGTTTTTCCATTTTAATGTATTTCTGTAGGATTTTATCTATTACTTTTGCACAAGTGTAAGTCATACTATTCCTACCGTCTACCAGAGGCCTCATAGGTGGATTATGTAGGTCTTTGTGGACCTTTGGGATCCCAAACAGTATTGGTATTTTTACACTTGGTTGTTGAAGGTAGTTATACATATCATTATTTATCCTTCCTTCAATAAACAGTTCTTCATAAAAAGATCTAATTCTACCATGTGCCTGATTCATTTAGTTCTGTGATGATTTTAAATAAGTGTTGCTATCTAAAATTAGTGACATTCTATCAACATAATCGCTGTTAAACATTATAGCAAGCCCACCTCCTTTATCCGGCTTCATTACACGTATAGGTGCTTGTTTTAGTAAGTTTAACAAGTCCCTTTCTTCTCTTGTCATATTGTAATTATATCTATTTTTAACATCCTTCAAGTTCCACGAGTCCATTTCCATAATTTTTTCAAATAGGACTAATGAAGGATGAAGGGGAGGGTTATAAACACTAGAGACAAAAAAGTCTGATTTCTCACTAAAATCACCCCCCATCAAGAACAACAAGTTAAGTTTCCTAGTAAACAGCTTCATGTCGATTAAGGTATGGGCTATATTAAAAGTAGTCGATGGTACAAAAGTATAACCCTTACTCAATAACTCCACCGTGTCTTTAAAAATAGACAAACTAGTGTAGTTGAAAATCTTAAAGTCAGCTTTAGAATTAGTCACAATAGTGCATTTCGGGTAGTCATTAATTAGAACCATAGGTAGCGACGAGTCAGCTACCATTTCCTCCTCCTGTTCCTCAGAGCTCTCTTGTTCTGAGGTGCCGAACTCGAGGCTTGCCCTCAAAAATTTGGGTTCATCACCCTTTTTGTACTATTTGATACTCCATTATTCGCATTTGTGTTATTGGTATCTCTCACATTGTTCCCATCGTTATAGTTCACCTGCTGTACCAACCTCTCACTCCTCCTAACACCATTTTCGACATTAGGTGTTGATTCAATCTGCGGGATTAAACCAGTTTCAGTTTGCTGCTCATTAAAAACACCTTCTGTTTCACATTGTCCTTCCAAGTCCCCTGGAGAAATCCAACTAGTGAGTGAGTTAATAGATATGGTTCTTTCTTATAATTTTATATTATTTAACAAAGAAATTTTCTACCAAAAAATTGGTGTGGCAATGGGGTCTCCGTGTGGTGCCAGTATTGCTAATCTTGTGATGGCATTTTGGGAGAGGAATAGTGTGCTGGAGAATGAAAGAATCAAAGACAATATAATTTTTTATACCCGGTTCCTCGACGACATTTTTATGTTGTATGAAGGTGCACAAGATGAGATTGACCAACTGGTGGCTCTCTTTAATAGTAGCACCAATTTTTTGGAATTTACATTTAAATACAGTAAAGATTCTATTAATTACTTAGATGTCGATTTGAAAAAGGATCATGGTAATCAGAGGTATATGTCTACTATTTACAGGAAAGAGACATATTCGAATATGTTTTTGCATTTTACAAGTAGCCACCCTACCCATCAGAAAAAAGCGGTTATTAAGGGCCAACTGGTTAGGGCGGCTAGGATGATAACAAGTGATACTGACTTTTTAGAAGAATGTAATCTATTGGAGAGATTCTTTTGTCAGAGAGGTTACCCTAACGAATTTGTTTGCGAAATTGCCACTGAGGTTAAGAATAAGAGATGGGCACATATGTATTTTCCTTTGTTGGGAGGATCCGTGAGGGAAAGTCCCCTTCTAAGTGAGGAAACACAGATTGACAACAAGATACCGTACCTCTGTAGTTTTATTACTTGTTTCAACTTAGACTCCCATGACATTAAAAATATCCTGTGTAAAAACTGGCATCTATTAACCATGGATAGTAATTTGAGATGTTTTCTGCCTAATAAACCTAGAGTAACTTATTAAAGAGGGCTGAATTTTAAAGAAATTCTGCAAGTTAAGAATTGTGATATACCAACAAATGCTGGAATGTTTAAATGTAATATGTGCAATTACTGTAAGTTTGTTGAAGAAGGCTGCACCTTCACATTAAGGAACTATACTTATAGAATAAAGAAAAGATTTAACTGTAGTAGCTGCCAATTAGTGTATATGGCTAAATGTGAAAAGTGTGCAGCCTTCTATACTGGAAAAACTGACAGAAAATTATATGAAAGAATGTACGAGCACATATACAGTATTAATAAAGTTAAGTTAGAAAATGCCCTTGCCAGGCATTGCCATGTAAATGAGGGTCATTCTTTTAAATTTAAAGCAATAGATCAGGTACAGGATGACCCTAGGGGGAGCTATGAGCCATTAAAACTGGAGAGAAAAGAGCTCATATGGCAATTAAAAACGAACGCTAATCAGTTCCCGGGCATTAATGAAATGTCCTCTATAAAATGTATACTAAGGCTTAAAAATTTGGAGAGGTAACTTACTACTAATGGAATTATAAATACTGTCACCATTAAGTAAAAGTCATTAGTTGCATAATTGCAATTAGATTTTCATATCATTACTTAATAGTATATAGCACTATATTATTTTAATCCGGTTTGCTAGTTTGAATATATATATATATATTTATACATAATAATATATTCATATAATATTTTAATAATATTTAAAGATTTTATAAGTATATATTTTTTATTTATATCTATATTATTTAATTATTTATTATATATTCTTTATTACATATTCTTTAAGTACACCATTTATTTTTGAAATTGTCTAATATGTATTAATACGTTTTTTATATATATATATTTTTTATATATATATATTTATAAATATACATATATTTTTTAACACAACACTATTATTTAAATATATAAATAAATTTTTAACATAAAATATATATATATTTTTAGTCTAACACACTTCTTACATATGATTTCTTATATATACAAATAGCATGGTTAAAAATTAATTAATTAATGTGAAGGGAAGATATTTTTAAGTTATTTTTATTAGCTCGTCACACTTCTTTAGCTTCATGGTTCTGTAGGTTACTATGTCATCAAGAACTGGTGGTCACAATATTTTAAAGTATGATGATTTTATGTTATTAAATTACAGTTACTTTTATAATTCAAAAAATGCTTTTTAGTTAAGGAGTCCGATTCTATGTAAACTAAATAACTGATTGATTTTATTATTTTAAATAATTAAATGAAATTGATTGATTGAATGATTGCAATGAATTAACGCAAGACTATATAACTAAGTAGGAACATTTAACACGTTTGTCTTCTGAGGAAGTTAGCGTTAGGTGTCGCAACGAAAAACATAAACTGTAGAAACAGACCAACATACAGGAGGGGGATGTGCTTGACCTGACAATAGACTGTAAGTGCTGCTATACTGCATTTGGAGTAATTTTAATTTAACAGGGTGTGTGTGGATATGGCTGTCCTACATGTTTTAATACCTGTCATGTCAGTGCTATGTTTATGAGGACCCCCCTATTTGGAGGGTCATCTGCAGACTGGGCAATGTGTTGTGCCTTTTGTTTCATGTGTTACCCACAGAGCACCTATCTGTGAACTGCAGAAGGTAGTGTGAGGATTACAGTCTGTAAATGGTGACAGCTGTGAGAGTTACTTACTTCATATCCCTCATAGGACATATGTTGCAACAAACCCTGTTACAACAGTAAATGTATGAGGTTATCACAGCAACATGTCAAAAGTGGCCCTGTGTTTGTGCCTCCAGCCACAGCTCTTTCACTCTTTGTACATATGACATGCAGTAAGAGGTGCATATGTGCTGCAGACCATATTTGGTGACATCATATCTGATAACAAGCCAGTGAGATATCAGACTGCTACACATGTTATGTATTGTAGGGGTTATATTTGATGACTTAACCTGGACATTCTGTGGTTTTGTGTAGAGTACTGAGGTCTGTGTATATATGGTGATTGTCGACAGTGTGTGTATTGTTAATATGTACCATGGCCTGTGTACAGACTATGGTAGATGTCATTGTTCTTGATCCTGGTCTATCTGATGTTACATGCTGCTCCACTGTATGTTACCCTATCGGCTTACATGTTTGTAGGGCCAAACCCACACATGTCCCATACCACAGACAGGCATTGGACCACACTGTGTAGCAGGCCAGTATATGTAGGGTTAGTGTGTGACTGGCATATATGAGGATGGAGTTGAACAGATAGTCCATATATTGTAATATTACGGTAGCTTACCATATGTGGCTGTGGCTGTGTTCACATTGATTGTGGTTATGCACTTTCACACAGGTATCTGTTACTCTGTGTTTTGACATGCCTGTAGAGCTTGCTATATATGCAGGTACATGTGTGTTCTCCCATAGGAAATGTTGGCCAGTGTTGAGCCAGTATGCCTGTAGCCTGCACAGTGCTTTGTTACATGCCTAGCAGCTTAGTGTACTTACCCAGTGAGTTGTCATGTCCAGATACTTGCCAGATGTATTGCTGCAGGCCACCATAACAGTTATGTATGTCAGACAAAGCAGTGGGATGCAGTACAGATATATGTTAATAACTAGTGGGTACTATGTGGCCATGGCACCGCTGTACCAGTGGTTATTATGTGTCAGGACATACAGGGGTGTGTGAATGCCTAACCTATGTGGGCAAATGTATACCAGTAGGTACATGTTAAACCCATTTACATGGCTGTTAACATCCACATTGTCAGGCTTGGTCCACATGTCCTGCACTAAGGGGCTCTGTGTATACCTCTGGACTGTCCAGGGTGTGTCAGACTGTCCACATATATTGGGCAATATCTCTTCTGCAGTCCACAGGAGCATTACTGTGTTAGCAGTGGTACTGTACTATGATGTCCTTAGGATGTCTGTCAGTAGCCAATGGCACACATGTTAAAAGCAGATATGACCTCCCGCACACACCATGTCTGTGAAGACAATCCCTATTACAGTAGCAATAGTCTACAAATACACCTGCAATACATACCTGGCATCCCCTTGCACTATGAAGTTGGGGCTATAGGGGATGAGGTAGGGCTCCACTCCATGTTCAGGACATATGATGAGCATATATGTATATATAATTCTCCAGATATCTATATAGATATATACACATATACATATCGATATGCATAGATGGATATGTATACGTGCATAGATATACATATAAACACTCAGATATATACATATACAGAGCAATATATGTCTACACATATACAGATAGAGATACATATGCACATATATGTATTGATATCTACATATATTTGGTTTCATAGATTTGGTTCATAGATTAGTACTAAGCTAACTGCCCTTGTGAGCCATTTTAAGCCTAGCCAATTATCCCTTATGAGACTCAAACCCTGCACCTTGTGTTTGTAAGGCAAACACCTTAACCATTAGGCCACCCTCCCAACCCCTCCTATATTGACAGTAATAGGTATATCAGAATAGATATGTATGCACATATATTTATAGATATCTACATATATACCAACATAACTAGGCATATCTGTACACATAGGATGTGCATACATATATAGCTATATATATATATATATATATATATATATATATATATATATATATATATGTATACATATACGTATATCTATACATACATATATCTAGCTACACATATATGTATGTATGTATATATATATATATATATATATATATATATATATATATATATATATATATATATGGACATAGAAAGAGATGTACACATGGCCACATATATGTTGCACTACAGGTGTGTATACAGACATATGTATGGATATACATGTGTATCTACATGTAGACATATATAGACCTATTATATGAACACAACCATATTCCTGTCATGAGTAAACCTCACAGTTGTGTATACCCTCCCAGACACATCTCACCATATGTATCTACTATGTGTACATTATGATAAAACAACATATGTGATGCAACAGTCATATTAATAACAAGGACTACACAATTTAGGAACTAAAGGCAATTGTTCAGTACTACTCAATATGTATATTGACAGCTATATTGGTAAAACAACAGCTGTCTTCATAGTGGTTATGGCGTAGTGGTTAAGTGCTGTGACTTCAGTATACAGGGTCCTGGGTTCAAGACCTGCAAGGGCTGTTCATTCTGTTGCTGGGCAGAACAAGGGCTGTCGAATACAGAGTGGTTAAGGCTGTTTTGAGCAGCTTTAAGCCTGTTTGCCTTGTTTGTGTGAAGCTAAGCAGTGCTGAGCTATGGGTAAACGTATGGGTGCTTACACAGTGTAGGCTTTGCTTACCAGTGCATAAATCAGCTTAGCTGTTATTTTGCAGCAATGTTGATACTTCATAGGTTCATACTAGGCTATCTGCCCTAAGGCATTTATAAGCCTAGCCAGAGTGTGTTTGGCTTTCGCCACCCATTTTAATTTAATTTTGCTATGCCCTTTTTCGAGGTTAGTATACTGTGCCTCTGTCTAACAGTGACACAGAAGTGATACCTGGGGTAAACCTACGATCTCCCATCCACTCATCAAGATTCCACTTGAAGAGAGTCAGTGAGGGACTCTACCTAACCTGGACTGGGATTTTATTCAAGAGTGAAGGAAGCCTCTGGGTTATGAATCTGTCCCTCCAGCATGTCCTATTTATTTCAGTGCTGAGGTTCAAGTCTCTCGAGCGCGTACCATGATGGGATTTGGATTTTCTGAGGTGCAGCATGTCCATTAATTCCGGGTTGGACATGGCTTTATACGTCAGGCACAGATCGCCTCTGAGCAGGTGGTATGCCACTGAGTAGAGCTGGAGTTTCTTTAACCGGGCAGCATATGGCATCTGTTTGAGCCCTTTGATCCTCTTGGTGAGGTACTTTTGGGGTCTTTCCAGTTGCTGCAGGTGTCTGGTAAGGTACACCCCAAAAGGGGCATTGTACTCAATTATGGGCTTGATGAGGGATGAGTAAAGAGGCACGATGACCTCCCCTGATCTAGATGTGAATCCCTTCATGATTTGGTGGGCTATATAAAATGTTTTTCTAACCACTTTGGCCATGTGGTTGTCAAATGAGAGATTGCTATCAACTTGGGTCCCCAAGTACCTAATTACTTCTTCTGTACTTAATGGATTACCACCTATGTGGTAATTTGTGGGCACTTTGTTTTTGCCAAAGGGGATGACTATACACTTTTTGGCATTTAGCTTGAGGCCATGGCTCTGGCACCAGTTGTCTGTTTCTATGAGGCCCTTTTGGAGGATGCTTGTGTTGGCTGGAGAGTCAATTATGGCACCCAGTTTGAGTCATCTGCAAACTTGGTCAGCCACAGTCCTTCCGTGTTGGCCTGTACCTCCGAGAAATATATACCGAACAAGAGAGGTCCCAGGACTGAGCCTTGTGGGACGCCACTTGTAACTGGCTTGGAGTCTGACATGGCTCCAGTAATTCTAATCATGTGCATTCTGTCCTTGAGCCAGTTTGCAACTCATCTAGTGACATAGGGGTTTATATTTAAGCTGGTGAGCTTATCTATAATTCCCGAGTGGGGTATTTTATCAAAGGCTTTTGCGAGGTCCAGGTAGGCTGTGTGGACCACCTTCCCCTCGTCAATGGCCTTGGTGACTGTTTCAAAGAAATCAACCAGGTTTAAGAGGCAGGATCTGACCTTAACAAAGCCGAACTGGGTAGGATCCAGTGTCTGTAGGTCCCCAATATCTTTGTTTATGAGGTCCATGATGATCCTTTCCATAGCTTTGCAGACCAAGCTAGTCAGGCTTATGGGGTGATATTTTCCAGGATCCGTTGAGGCACCACCTTTGTGGAGAGGGACCACTGTTGCTGTATGCCACTCTTTGGGTACATATCCTGTAGTAAGGCTGAGATTGAACAGTAGTTTTATGTTTGGGTTTATCTCTTTTTGGAGTTCATGTAGGACGCAGCCCAGGACACCGTCTGGTCCCATTGATGCTGTGTTTTTTGCTTTGGAGAGGGCGGCTCTTACCTGAGCATCTGAGATGTCAGGGGGGCAGCACTCTGCTGGCATAGATATTTGCCCTTTTGGTGGGGAGGGGAGGAGAAGTTTGCGCTGAACCTGTCAGCTAGGATGTTGGCAATGTCTGTGGGTTCGATGTATTTTTTGTCATTTTGGACTAATTCTGGGCATATCTGGGAATTCCCACCCAGGTTCCTAACATAACTAAAGAAAGCCTTGTGATTATCCTTAGTATCCTGTGCAATTTTTCTCTCAAAGCTGGCCTTAGACGATTTTATGTGTGCCCGTAGTTTTTTGCTAATACTGATCAGAGATGTCTTAACTTTTTTGGGATTTTGCTCTATCATGTAGTAGCTTCCTCCTTCTATTGTATAGTTTGTTTATGGCTGGGGTCCACCAGACAGGACGTCTGCCTTTCGAGGATTGGGTCTTGGTTTTATTTGGGATTGCATGATCCATGCATTCCTGAAGGTGTTCATAGAATGCGCTTATAAAGGATTCTGCGGTCTGGGCCATATTTTCCTCAGGCTCGGCGGCTTTGAAGGATTCCACCTCGGTTTTGAGGAGTGTGAAATTTGCTTTAGAGAAGTTTTTCACTGTGGTTTTCTGGGCAGGGGGTGGGGTCGGGATGTGAATATCCAGTGAGATTAGTTTATGGTCTGATCTTACCAGTGAGGGATACACTTCTAGTCTGAAGCATAGAGTCCCCATGTTGGTGATGATCATGTCCAGTATGTTTTCCCCTCTTGTGGGAGTGGTAACAAGTTGTTCCATAGCATTTGAGTTTATAAATTCTAGGAACCTTTGGGCTAGGGTGTTGGAGCTAGAGTAATGCTTCCAGTCTATGTTTGGGTAGTTGAAGTCGCCCAATATAATGGTGTTTGGAGAGATCTTCATATTTTCCAGTGTTCTCAGGAAGGCTGAGTGGGGTTCCTGGGTTTGGGAGGGTGGTCTGTAGCAGGCTATAAACTGGAAGGCAGTTTTACCCACTGTTAGTTGCACATGGATAGTCTCTGATGCTTCGTGCTGTGCCACCAACCTGGAGGTGTGGGTATCTTTGATGAATATTGACACTCCCCCTCCTTTTGTGGTTCGGTCCAAGTTTTGGGGCCGAAAAGCATGATATGAGGTATAACCTGGTAGTGCTGGGGTGCTCTCGGGAGCCTTGAACCAGGTTTCTGTTACTGCACAGATATCGATGTTCTCCATGCTAAGGAGAGTTTCGACTGCGTGCATCTTGAGGTTTAGACTTCTGGCGTTGAGTAGCATTACTCTTAGTTTCTTATCCCTTGCGATACCTATGGAGGTGGGTTTGTCTTTTGAGCCTTGCCTAAAAAAGGCACTATGGTGGAAGCAAGAGCCTTTGCCAATATCTGAAAGCCCAGGGGTGACAGGTGCAAGCCATCCTAGCGAAGCATCGTGGCTTGTCGAGCATGTCATCCCAGGCTGACTGGCATTGGATCCCCTTTGAATGACACCAATACTTAAGCCAATTGTTGAAATTGATCATCTTGTCTTCATATTGTGGCATCATTCTTGGTGAGGGTAAGATGCTACTCAAGGTCAGGGTCATACCAGCCTGGGCTACATGCTCAGAGAGTTCCTCTATGTCTCATTTCATGTAGTCTGGGGAGGTACGTCTCAGGTCATTCACACCAGCATGGACAATGACCGAGTCATATTGTACTTGCCTTGGAGTGACCTGAGTGCTTGTGTTATGTGGCGGATCCTAGCGACCAACAGGCAGCTCACCATGACCTTCTCCTTGTTCAGCCTGGTGAGTGGGACGTCAGTGTGCCTGACGATAGAGTCACCTATTACAAGTGTATCAGGTGTGTTGTTTAGCCTTAAGGGCTGTGACTGTTTGGCACACTGGCTTTGTGAGCTATGTGTTGCACGTGTTTTGTTTTGGGGTAGCGGTTGCTTGGGTGTCTGCTTTGGAGGTCTCTGCTGCTTAGGCAGATTTTTATTTAGAGCCTCTGAGTATGTTTTTGTGTGTTTATGTGTTTGGTTTGCTGTCGTGGTAGGTCTATGTGAGACTGGAATCGTAGTGAGTGTGGTTTCCTTCTCCTCCTGACTGGTTACGCCAGTACTGAGTTGAGAGAGCTTAGCCTCCAGTTTGGCTATATGGTTACATCTCTCACATGTGTTGGAGTTTGTTGGGAGGAGGAGAGGGTTGTCTGT
This sequence comes from Protopterus annectens, assembly GCF_019279795.1. Lineage (NCBI taxonomy): Eukaryota > Metazoa > Chordata > Ceratodontiformes > Protopteridae > Protopterus > Protopterus annectens. Next base: position 64,860,427 of record NC_056739.1, on the reverse strand, counting down.
GTACATGAGGCAGTTGTAACATTGCCTCAAGTCTCCCAGATTCACCAGCTTGACCAGAGAGGAGATTGACAACTGACCTTTGGACATGCTAGAATAGTATTGGGAATTCCTTTACAATTGAAAAAATGGGCCAATGGGGAACAAGATACTCAAGGGGAGTTTGTGAGGGTGTAGTGCTTTTAATTTTTTAGTGCTGACTTATATAATTGCTTTAGTGAGCAAGTGCCAGGTAATTTAAATGCAATGTGTTACAGGTAACTTAAATTCAAAAAGTACAAACAGTAACTTTCTTTCAAGTGAAACAAGGAAATAAGTACAGTAAGCAATGCAGATATCACTAGGGATCCACAGAAGTGCTGAAAAGCCACATTTTAGGTGGAATTAGCGTTTCAGGGAAATAACAAGCAAACAAACAACAAGCATACAAACAAAGCTAGATTCAGCAGGCCTGGATCAAGTCTATGCTACAGCAAACAAGGTGTACCAATTTCAGTAAGAAACAGTTCAAATATGCAGGCACTATAAGCCTTTAACCAGAAATTCCCAGCTCAAAAGGGCAGAGTCCAGCCTCTCCTCCCACAAGAGTGCAGACCACAAACCTTCTTAATGTAAAATAACTGGCCTGAAGCCCAAGTGCTTAAACCAGAACTAATACACTTTTAGAATAACAGACACTCAGCCCTCAATCAGCAGTTCCCAACTTAGAAGGATGTGAGCTACCTGTCCTGCCACCACAGTGCAGGCCACAAACCTTCCTAATGTAAAACAACTGGTCTGAAGCCCAAGTGCTTAATCCAAAAGACCTAGAATGATAGCTACACTTTAATCAAGTTACTACCAAGCAGTAATAAATACAATTGAATACTTTAAAGAATGCCTGGATTAGTGCTCAAGTTATACAAACAAAGCTAGATTCTGCAGGCCTGGATCTAGTCTATGCTACAGCAAACAAGGTGTACCAATTCCAGTAAAAAGCAGTTCAAATATGCAGGCGCTATAAGCCTTTAACCAGAAATTCCCAGCTCAGAAGGGCAGAGTCCAGCCTTTCCTCCCACAAGAGTGCAGACCACGAACCCTCTTAATGTAAAATAACTGGCCTGGCATGGCTTTGCCCTGGTAACCAGGTCACACCACCCAGTCTGATAATCTTTAATAAGTGTATATAATGCAATTTGCAATACATGCGCCTATGTGCTGTTATTACAGTAGCAAGAGGTGTGAGTGTCATGTGTGCGACACAGACATATATGAGGCCTGTACAGCACTATCTGTGTGAATGTGTTACATACAGGTGTAGTAGCCCAGTGTACATGGTGTCACACTGGCATGTAGTGCATCATGGCAGTACTACTGCTGACAGTGTTAACCCAGGCAAGAACAGAGTGCTAAATGTAATACTGACAACAGGCACACCTGCGGGCATAGCTGGACACTGAGGCCTCCCTGTTGTATCTCTGGTGTGTGAGCTGTGTCACAGTATATACCCCTTACTGGGTAATGATCCATCATGTGGAATGCAACTGTAGACTACCGTCTGTACAGCACATGTTAGTGAGGGCGTCCAACATGTAGGTTATGGCATACATATTGTTGTCAGACATCTGTCAACACACTCTTGCTATTGCTTAGCTACTTGCCAAGCTGATGACCATCAGTCCCTGTACAGATGTGCAGATGGCAGGTATCCAGCTGGGATATGTACAGGCAACCTAAGCTTGATTGGCACTGACATGTCTGCATAGCTTTGTAAGAAATGGCACATATAGGAGATGTCACCCTGTACGCATCACATGCCACAGGTACCTCCACTACACTACCACAGTCAACAAAACATGCTTGGGTACAGGTCTCTATCAAGACACTAACCATGTGTTGTAATGCATGTTGCATACATGTCAACCTGATCACCTCAGTGCTCATGTGCAGGAGGCACCTGGATGATGCATGTCATTCTCACCTTGAGGGTCACCACAGTAGTGTCGGTTGATTGCCTCCTGCCACCTGGCAGGTGGCAGGATACCATTATGTACACACAACCAGTACATAACCCATCTCCCCTTGGACAATAGATAGGTAGAAAGCTATGACCACCTGCAGTGATGCACCCCTGTACTGACACATATGTACATGTGCATGACTGAGTATAGCAGTGTCTGTGTGTTAGCACATCTGTACTTGGGAATTTTATGAGGGCCTTCACAACCAACGCAACACCCATTGCCATAGTCAGTTGTGGCTGCTGCTGTATGGGACATTACTTGTACTCTGTTAAGCTCCCCCCCATACTGGCTACACAAGCCTTGCTGTACCAGCACAACAATGTTTTACAAATGGGTTTATAGGCACGGGATATCCATTGTGTTCTGGCATGTGTGTGTAGTTGTGCATGTTCGTATATCTGTAGGGTACAGAATTCCGAAGCCACATACTCCTATTACAATACCCAGTGCCACACAGTAGTACAGATAGTGTTGTTGCTGCCCATAGGTGAGGCATGACAATGCAACACCCTACTACGCGTGTGGCATGTGCATTAGATGCATATCCCTGTAGTACCACTGTTGGGGTATACTATGGGTTGTAGCGCAGTCACGGCCAATGTGTGATGGTGGGTATGGCAGAGTGTCAACATGGGTTTCAGGGAGTACAATATCTACTGGGAGATGTGGGTGCTGTGTATACTGTTATTACACCAAGGTACACCAGGTTTATGTCCCATGTACCACGTTATGGTTACCACTGTCACCATCAACCATACAGGTAACTGATACCACAATCTTAGTCAGTTATTTCGTGTGCTGTGTGCAGCCTACCTGTAACACACTGAACACACGGTCAAGTTAGTTAGCAGCGATAGGCCCTGGTATCTCGGATGTGTGTCTGGCTGTTATGTGTCTGTTCGTGTATATGACAGTATGTCACACTACATTTTGTCCATATGCACCCATTACATCCCCCATTGGCATACTGTACATGTCTGGGGATGTTCTGCATGTAACATGTAACCTGGGACACACCTCACCCTAAATGTTGTGTGGTGTGTGCAATGTAAGCCACAGACTTTAGTATCACTACATAGCTAGGTAGGTGTCAAGTCCCAGTGTTGCCAAGTAACAGTGTGCGTGTATGTAGATGGGTCTACATCAGGTTGCAGGATATACATATCTCAGCAGGTCACCTGTCCATGTGGCACAGGCAATAACCGTTTTAGTAACCTGTGACATGTGTTCAACTGTACCCCAGATATGTCACAGCCATGGTGCCATCTAAATGCCATACCCTATTGTGGAATATGACTGCAGACCATCCTCGTGCTGACACATGTACACCTACAACACAAATGGATAACATTATAGGGACCGCAATCAACCAGTGTTACTAACAGCTACAATGCATCAGTGCTGGATGGCTACACTACCTGTCATATATGCATTACACATTACTGCTTACAACATGTTACACTGCAGTACTGTGGTACACTGTAGTACAGTCACTGTGTGCATCAGAACCATATTAGCCTGTCCCTGCATTGATGGTATGGATGACAGGGATGTGGCACTGGTATCATCATATACACAGGGCATCCTTGTGCTGACACATGTGCACCTACAATACAAATGGATAACATTACAGAGACCACAACCAACCAGTGTTACTAACAGCTATAAGGTATCATTGCTAGATGACTACACTACCTTCCATATATGCATTACATTTTACTCCCGACAACATGTTACAGTGCAGTACTGTGGTACACTGTAGTACAGTCACCATGTGCATCAGAACCATATCAGCCTGTCCCTGCATCAATGGTATGGATGGCAGGGATGTGGCACAGGTATCATCATATGCACAGGGTGTGATGTTGGTTTGCCAGAGGCCGAGGGTGGGCCATACATTTGACACCATGTGTGTGGGAGAGGGGTGTATTGTGGTGAGCTGGGCATGATAATGTGGTGTGGGTAGGTATGGGGTTGCCCTAAGTGTGTTTGCATAGTGTGTGGGCATGCATGCACACAGTCCTGCCATGTGGCTGTCCTACACATGTGTTTATGGACAGCTAAAGACCATATCTGGCAGGGTGTGCAGTTCACTGCCTACAGATACATGGACTGTGCCTGCCAGGGGTTCTATGGGCACATCCAGGTATTGGACTTGATGTACTACTCTCAACTGATGATGACAAACGTCTGCTAGTGCCAGGTCCTTCCTGGAACTGGCTATGACCATGTGCTCATGGCCTGGTGTGGTGTGGTGTAGACAGCACCCCCCCCCCCACACAGTGCTGGGGCTGGTATTGCTATTACAGGAGACTTTTGTGTCCTAGCACATCCACATTGACTACTAGCTGTTGGCGTTGCTGGCCTACATCCACATGGCTGTCGCCACACTCCCACCACATGTTCAAGCACAGACAGACCACAGTTGATGAGAGCCCAGTTCACGGGCGTTGTCATTTGCAGATGTGAGAGCAGCCCTCTGCAGCCTCAGGCCCTGTCTGTGGTAATGTTCTATACATGCCTGCACTGCCATGACAGCCTGAAACATGCACCTGCTGGTACCAGCTATGTCACCTCTGCCAGGGGCATTATGTCCAGCAGCCCTACCATGAGCACCATGCGACATCTGCCTATGTGGTGCCCTGCTGGACATCCGGCTATGCCTGCTGCAACCGGACACAGTAAGCATGGTTACCACACTTTCCTGTGCACTGCCACTGAGTACCAGCTGTCCGTCCGCTATGGCCATTGGTGATGGGGTATGTATAGGCACTGTAACTGAGTGCGGGGCTGGGGTGGCTAAAAGCGGGATGTCAAATGTTGGTGCAGTGTCGGCCCCTGACAACCCCACCTGTGCCTCAACAGTACTATCATCATTTTCGGTGTCTGTATGGACACCAACATCAGAGGAGCATGCAGGAGGGACCCTGACCCACCTCACCACCTGTGGGGGAAAACAATAAACAGACTTTAAAACCTGTACAGCATTGCCTAACAGTACACACACACACACACACACACACACACACACACACACACACACACACACACACACACACACACACACACACATACACACATGCACCTTTGTAATACCTACCTGTCCATGGTTTTACAGACAGTCCCATGTATATGTCCATGTGGTACCCCATCCTGCATCACACTTGTTAATATACACACATTGATACCACTCAGTAACATATCAGTCCTCTAAATGCCTACACAAGTGGCCACAACACAAGGTCTGTTTTATTTTACCTGACTGACCTGTGTGTAGTAGTTTTACATGGCTTCACTGCTGTCATTCGGTATGTACCCTCTGTATGTCCACACATCATGCGCTTGGCCCCTATATGTGAGGACTACTATGTTCTATCCATAATATCACGCATTGGTGTGTCAAGTGTATGTAATGCTCAGTACATGCCAGATATGGTGCTCCTTCAGCCTATCATGTGACACCTGTAATATTTGGATACACTCCCTGGTGTTGACTAGTACTTCCGCAATGCATCTGTAGTGCTGCGTACATGGGTTGTAGGTGTTCTCTCTGCTGAATGCAATATTAAGGGTGTACCTGGTGTCTACCTTCCCTCTTGATGTCTGTTCCATGCTACAGATCATATTATACTATCAGCTGTCCTGTGATTACATGACAGGTATTCCTGGTGTGTAATGTGGCAGTCCATGTACATGTACTGCATTATCCCAGAGGGAGCTACTGCTGTATGAGCACCCTACAATCACACATGTGCATACATGGCTAGCCACACAAACACACAAGCATTCTACATGCATCAATCTCCCTCCACTTCACTAGAGTGACCCTGCATACAAACTGACTACCCACCAGGATGCACACACACATACAGGTGAGGTTGCACAATGAAAGTACACACAGTCCTCCTATTACCCCTCTGTCAACATGCATAACATATGGAAATCGACAGCATGCAGTGCAGCTATAGTCAATCCATGTTGGCAACAGTATATGTGTGTGATGCATGTGCTGTGTCACTAGGTGAAGCTCCTTCCCCTGGATACCACTGCGCCCATGAACACAGTATTTCTGTGCACCTGTTCTGCACCCTGCCAAGTACTGTGCACCACACCTCACAGATGTACGGCCCATTGCTGAATGTGTACTACTGTGTCGGTTATGTCAGCTATAATGCTCACAGCCCCTATGTTTTCCAGCAACACATACCTGGTATGATATGTGGACAGATGTCATTTGTGAATGCCTGATGTCTGATGTCTGATGCACAGCTGTAACATCAGCAGACCATGTATAACCAATCCAATATTCTTACACTGACAACCATCAGAGCATACTGTGTCTATGGGGGATGTACACACTTTGGTTGATTTGATGCACCCATCCTTGATCTGCCATGGGACCACATCACCTCATATCTTAGCAGTACATGAGCCCGGTATGTGACATATGCCCTGTACTTTCACATGCAGTGTGTATGGATTGTGTTAGGTGTGTGATTGCTGCCCGCGATGCATGCACACCGTGTGGCCATATGTGTGCACACCCTTTTCATGACAGTTTATCGCACCTCTTGTTGTGTGTACTACAGCAGTCACTACTCCTGGAAGGGGTATACCAGCATGGGCCATCTGCATTTGCCAATGTATGTTCAGTCTGCCCAATACATGTCCCCCTATTCTGCATGATTACAAGTCTACTCATGTGGACATCCCATGGTGTTCACACACTGCCGTCACTATTGCTGTGAGGGTAGGATTATGGCTGCCACAGGTCCTAAACCTGACTATTTGCAGATAGAGTCATTCTTAGCATCCTTAGGATCCCTGCTGCAGTGCACTGGTGTGTCATGCTGACACCCCTCCCCCCTCCTTCAGCCTTTTTGCAGATGCATGACAAGTAAGCCCTACACATGTGTGTCACTTTGCAGTGTCCCATACACTGAACACCAAATGTTACAGCCTAGTCCCAACTGGTAATGTGGACTACTGTAATGCCTTATGCCATAGTGTATCTCTGCCACAGTTGCCATTGTCCTGCAGGTATATACAGTGGTGTTGCACTGTATATGGGTGTTGTTTCGAACATGTCCCTACTATAGGCCATGCCTCCCACAATTATGTTACTCTCTGTGGACACACTCCGCAATGGCAGGATGTTAGTTACTATGCCGGTGTCTGACATACCCTTCCAATACCCCATCATGGTCTCCCCTGTGATGCCATGCATTTCACAGCAACAGTACATGCACATGTACAGCATGCATTCTGGGTAGGTGTGTTAGATGCGTGCATGGAATATACCATCACCATTACATGCCCAATGTGTTGGCAAGCATCTACATAAACCATACTCACCAGCTACAGGCTGCTGCCTTGGTGGTATCCTGGAGGGACCTACATAAGAGGGTGAGAGATGCAATGTCAGTGGCTACACCTGTGGCAGTGCTACAGGGTGGGTGCAGTATTACAAGACATCAACGGTAATTTCCACAATACTACCACATCTGGACATCTGTTTATCACTACTATGCAGCAACACAATATATCTATGACATGTCAGATAGGCATGATCTACCTGTACCGATGCAGATGTATACACAACAGTGATCTACTGATGTGCCCTGTGTCCTTACCTGCACACTCTTTGGCCGTGTGTGGGTGGCACCCACCTCTACAAAGGTGCCCGGCAGTTGGTGGCTGGCCGGATGGGCAGATGCCACAAGGCTGACCAGGAGCTCCTCCACATGTATCGGGGGGATGGATGGCATGCCCCCCCATGGTGAGGTGATCCCCCCAGACTACAGCAGCATGCCGATGGGCATTGTGAAGCAGGTCAGTACAATGATGCCAGATGTGCTCATAACTGTAGTTGTGCAGTCTGACATCATTGACCCTGTGGACTAGGTCATTCCACAGGGCAGCCCACTCCTGCTGGTCATGGGCAGCCCTGCCAAACAGCACAGGGTAGTGCTGGATTAAATACATGATCAGCACTTCATTTTCAGCTGCAGAATATGTTGGCAGATATGCACGTGACATCTTGGCTGAAAGATATAAAGATGGAAACAGGTCTGAGCAACTCATATAGCAAGGTTACCACAGTTCTTAATGCACATCTCTGTCACCCCTCCACCATATCAGCTACAACAAACTGCACACACAACTCATTAGGTATGGCTACAGCTTACCTACCAGTGGGACAGATATTGTATTGCACCACACTTTCTGCTATGTGATTGTAGCCATGTTCCCTGTGTGGACACTATCATTGCTGGCCTATTACAGAGTACTCATCTTTATGCCATTGTCAGAGCTACTATGGTTCCATATACGCCTGTGGTATGGCTGCTTTGTGATTGCTGCACGTCTGACATTCTGTGTTATTGAGGATATCTATGCATGTTGTTGGACATGTTCTGGGATTGTGTAGACTATTACTACCAACATATGTTCTATAACAGTGACACAATAACATGTATATGTACTATTGCCCAGCAGAACCACCTCTCCAAACCCATCTGCCAATGTTACCTGGCCATATCACATTTCTGTCCCACCCTGGGGCCTCTGCATGTCTTCGTTCAGCAATACCATCAGGTGGAACCAACCAAGGGGATGTTGCCCCCCCAGGGGGCACACACAGACATGTTCCTGTCCCCTTAGGTCAGGTCCAGGGTCTCTTCCATAACAGGCTCCACAGACACATGTGAGATGTACTACATCACTCTGAGGCACCCAGTACACATTCACAGGGCCAACATGCTCCTCCTGCTTAGCCTCCAGGCCAGACACCTTTAGGATGTGGACTGCTGTTGTGAGTAGCAGTAGGTGGGAGGCCTGTTCCTATTGTTTCCATATTGGGGCCCATGGGGCATCTGCATCACAGACCACACACACCATCCAGGGTGTTTACCCACCACATGTGTCACATACCACCCCTGTAGACTGTCCTCTATATCTACCAACCCTGACCAACTCCACAACTATACCTGCTATACTTCCCCATATTCCCATTCCATACTTCACAGATGAGGGCAATGGGATCCCAAGAAGGGGTTAACATGTGACATACCCATCCATGTTGCACACACTGCTAGCTGTAGATATCTGTGTGTATTGCTATGTGTGCTGTTTCCTCGCACATAGCATGTATCACTGTGGTTGTAATATAGGGGACATGTATTTACATACATATATGTTTGTGTGTGTGTGTGTGTGTGTGTGTGTGTGTGTGTGTGTGTGTGTGTGTGTGTGTGTGTGTGTGTGTGTGTTTGTATATATGTAGACATGTCAATATAGGTATATCTCTATATATGCATAGATATATGTGATGTACATATGTGCTCATATATGTCTACACATGGGTATCTGTATATTTGTGGACATACATGTTCATATATTATATATGTGTACATATGTACACATATGCACACCTATATGTGGGGTACATTCAGACATCAGGTCCACAAACCCACAACACCTTCCTGCACATCTGCACTGTCCTGCCTTGCTACAACACAGACAGGTGCTACATGTAGACACAGTCTGATATTAGGGGGTATATGTAGGACCAGATTGCAGGTAACCCTATCACACACCTATGGCATTCCTGCATGCTACATCGCAGATTAACCTGAGTATCCTGCAAGGGGTGGGCTGTGGATCCCATGTGTCCATCATAATGGCATTACTTCCACCACCAGCTATTGGCCACGTAATATACATACTTCCCATTACACAACACACACTATGATGGCATACATCTTGTCAGTCAGTGCTGATCTGCATAGTTGACATGTATGGTCCACTACACACAGGGACAGACACTATTGTCCATAGCAGTTGTTCAGTTGAACATCATTACAACAACACCTGATGGCATATATAAATCATTCCACATAATCTAACCCATTATTATGGACCGAGTACTACATTCAATTACATGCATATACACATACCTGTTGTGGGAATGATGTCTGTTCTGAATAGTTTGCAGGGTGTAAGTAATGTTTTTTTTTATTTGTGCTGTGGCTTTGACTTTTGCTTCCACTTCTACTTCCACTTTCACTCTCTCTCTCTCTCTCTCTCTCTCTCTCTCTCTCTCCAGTAAATGGATTGAGCTGCTTTGAATAGATTGCAACATGGATTTTGTAGGTGATGCACATAATCAGGTGATGGCCTCTGCACCAATCAGTGTCCTCCACTTACTACCTGCATGCAGCTTGCTGTGTAGTACTTCCAATTACCACTGATATGGCAGCCACCTACTATAAATCCCTGGATTACCTTCAGAACATCGACAGCTCATTTCACTGACAGGCAAATCAGCAAGACCATTTCACTGAAACCTCATTTCACTGACAACTCATTTCACTGACAACTCATTTCATTGACAGTGATATATGACCTTTCCCCACTGTAGTGCAACCCTGCAGTTAGAATATATAGTAAGAGTGTGGCAGGTGAAGCCCCCCACATACTTTGCTTGTATATTGTTTTCTGCAAAACGGTTATTCATTGCACTTGTAAGTATCCATCTCTATAGCTTAAACATTTATAAGATGTGGAGGGCTATGCCCCCCACCCCCCTTTTACTATATATTCTAACTCCAGGATTGCACTACAGTGGGAAAAAGGTCATATATCACTTTCGATGAAATGAGTTGTCAGTGAAATGAACATTCAGTGAAATGGTCTTGCTGATTTGCTTGTCAGTAAAATGAGCTGTCGATGAAATGAAGGTAACCCAAATCCCTACATCATGTGGGCATGGTCCCTTTACCTTTCCTGTGTGATGGACATCCTTCCTGTGTGTGGGCATCAGTGCTACAGACAGCAGATAGCAATACTTCTTACAGGAGATCCTGCACACTCAGGCCAGCTACATATTTGTATGAGGTTCCAGAACTACATACCAGAACATAGAGTTGTTGTATGCATTGTATAGTACTGGTGTTACAGGGTTTGTGTGTATATACTAGTTTAACTTAGAATGCAGTCTGTCTGCATAGCTCTCAACTATGGACCTATTCTCTTGATGGCCACAGGTGTGCCTATTATGTTTTGTCTGTCCACCACACAGGTCTTGTGTCAGATATTTCACTGGCAGTGTGTGTGTTGAGTGCTATCGGTACATGGCTACATCCATGTCTGTTTCTGACTTCATATTCCTGACTAAGGGAATGTTCCAGACTATCCTGTAACACAAGTGACTTGCTTAGTGTATGACAACAGTTTTCCACATATGGGCCTGTGTTCCAGCCTCTGTCCTCCACCTACATACCAGGCTTTGCACATATGACATGCTGGCAGGGGTTGTTATGTAGTGGGCTGTGAGTATATCATGCTGCCATTCCTGCCATCAGTCCACTGCTGTTGTGTCCCCCAAACATATGGTGGGGTTGGGGCCATATATCTGTGGCCTTCACCTACACAATACATGTGTGCCCTTATGCACTCCAGAGGTCAATGTATGTAACAGTGGTATATGGCCCTGTATTATTGAGTCTGGGGGGATGCACCATAACTAACCTAGGCTGTTACAACATGTGGGGGTATCAGGGGTAAACTGCCTTAAGGTATCTGGATATACATTACCATATAATCCACCTTGGGTAAATGCAGGCCTACTTACTCCTGCCATACAGACTGTTCTGTTTGTCAGTGTGCTTGTGATGGTGTCAGTTATGCCTTGTTATGTAACAGTTACATCCCATTGTGTCAACTGAGGTATTTACCCCTTAGGTATTGTGCACAGAATGTAGATAGAGGCTGCTGAACTATACATCTGCATTACTTACTGCAGATTGTGTGGTATCCTGTGGCCCAGTCTGTCTTTACCATTGTACTACTTGAAGGCTTCAGGCTGGACAGCAACATTTGTAAACCTTTCCAGACTACTGTATTAGTATAACTGTTTCACAGTTGCATTACTCTGTTTATATGGATGCCAGTGTCTAAACATCTATATGACATGGCATATACAACTGTAATAGTACACAAATAAAGCTTTCCCATGTATGCAAACCTGTATGTGATGTTATATCCTTTGACCTCTCTGTGGGTATATGTTGCAGGCGACAATTGTCATTTGTATGGGTGGCTCATACAGTTTCCAGTTGGTAAGGTGGTAACTGTAGGCTTAGTGGCTGTTCCATATTGTGTGCACCTTCTACATATGTATCTTACTATACATATCTCTGTGTGTGTATGTGTAGTTACATATATATCTATATATAATATATATATGTATATCTGTATCTGCATACATGTGTCTGTGTATATGTATCCTGGGGATGTTGATGGCTTCCACATGTACATCCCGTATGGGAGCCAGACTGTACTGCATGATATATTACTGATACCAGCCTGACATCATACAGGTGGCATGGAGTACTGTTAACATCTTGTGCCCATGTTGTGTCAGGTCCTGGTTATGGGATCTGCAACAGTTGGTAGTGTATTGCAGGGCAGATGTGTTTGGCTGTGGGGGCTATACCTATTGGTATGAGACGTATGTTGTTTGGGGTCTCTCAACCCTATTACCAGTGCATGTGGACGTATATGTTTTTGTTATGTTCCCATTGTTATTTAAAGATGCATGTCTGTATATACCTATATATATATATATATATATATATATATATATATATATATATATATCTGCTTACATATATATAACATGCTGTGTATATATATATATATATATATATATATATATATATATATATATATATGTATATATTTATACATCTATATCTACATATATAAATGTTATATCTATTTATATATTAATATATATATATATATATATATATATATATATATATATATATATATATATATATATATATATATATATATATATATATATACACACACACACACACACACACACACACACACACACACACACATACATCTGCATGTTGGAATACATTCTTTGTACTGTTGAAGGACTGGGCTGGATGATATGTTTGTGAAAACATCAGGGTTAGGTATATCTGACATGGCTTAGTGGTAAATTACTTTGGTTATGGTGTGCAGAGTCCTGGGATAGAGCCTTGCAGAGGCTGTTTATTTTGTTGCTGGGCAGAACAAGGGCCATTAGATACAGAGTGATTAAGGCACTTTTAAGCAGTTGTAAGTGGGTTTGCAAGAGTTTGCATGGAGCTAAGCACTGCTAACTTCCGGTTGCAGTTTCTTATACTGATTTAGCTTCTCAATTGCTTAAACTGTGTAGGCATTGCTTACCCCAGCGCAAACAGGCTTAAAGCTGCTTACTGCTGCTTAAAAGTACTTACTCCCACTTATCCCCACGCTAATTTATTTAAAAGAAAAGTAAAAAGGGTTTTTTGGAAAGTAGTGAAAAAGGGGCACAAAGAGGGAAAGACAGTAGGTAAAAAAGCTAGTGATGTGCAGGAAGGGTGTAGGGAAGGTCCATAGCTGCCCATTTCTTCTACAGCAACAGCTGTACATATACACTACATTTGGAGGTAGATTTGGACATTCAAACCCCTGAGAGAGGGGTGAGGACAACAATAATATGTTGTGATGCCAGTTAGACCAGATTACATGTGTTCAGTGGAGATGTGTGCGAAATGGACAGCTATGTATGGGGAGAGATTTCTTTTGGGAACAGATTGCCCTTTTTTTTCAGGTGAGAGTGGGATGTTGGGGAGGGATAGTAGGTATATTTGAGGAGGTAGGTTGGGTAGGTTAACAGACAAGACAAACAAGACGCATACAGGGGCAGTATATGACACATGTGGGGGTACATACCTTGATGGTGAGGGGTGTTGGGAAATCATAAGCCCATGAGCCCCATAGTGGAAACAGTGGGACTGAGATCCCCACCCATGGGCAGTCACCACTGCACCTTCACAGCCCAAAGGTGGCTGTGCTGGGGACTGAGTTGCAGAGCCAGACTGACCCTCTAATTGTGACATACAGCCCTTGAGCTGGCATAGCAGATCTCCGACCTCCCTGCAGAGCTCGCTACACATCTCAACTGAGTTGCAGAGCCAGACTGACCCTCTAATTGTGACATACAGCCCTTGAGCTGGCATAGCAGATCTCCGACCTCCCTGCAGAGCTCGCTACACATCTCAACCAGGACCTGGAGATGGGTGACAGGTTGCTGTCCGCTCCCATTCCCAGGGGAGATGAGCCCCATCCCCTGAGGTGGTTCCACCCAAAGGTGGTGCAGGACCAATGGATGAGGAGGTCCCGGGTTGGGCCCCAGACATGCTGGTTCCCAGTGCCATGGCCATTTGAGGTGGGACAGGTGGGTCCGCTGGGACCACCCTTCCCAAACCTGCTATAGTGTTTAGATTTTATCATTATACGTGGGTTAGTAATAGTCAACACATTCCAGGGTTAGGTATAACAGCATGCATAGATATTCCCATTAACCCAGACACCAGATACAGAACAGTTGCATAGCAAACAGAACACATGCACATATGGGACCACAGTGGTAATAACAACAGCATGCAGTTACAATGATGGCACCATGCAACCAATGTTGGAATAATTCAATATAGCACATGCATGGAAACAAGTTTAAATATATATCAACCAAAAGGACATAATCAGAAGAGTGGAGTCATTACATACTGGTTGAGGTGGGTATGTAGCTTATTGTTGTAGATATGGTGGGGGGGATGTCAATTAACAACTAGTATATTCTTATAGTCCACATTACTTTCCTTGTCAGTGCTGTTATCTGTATCTTGCAAGTATTACTACACTACCCTATAGCCTTAGTTTGGACAATGATATGGCTGTCATCATCATTATACATGAACTGGTTTTACCTGAAGTATACACCTCTTACCTGGTATACCTGTGGAGGGAATGTTTATTAACAGTAACTGTTTCTACACATACTCCCATATTCCAGGTTGATGTTGTGCACATAGCTATCCAACTCTTTCTGCACAGACTCTGGCCATGTCTTGACCACATGCAGGTGTACCGAGACATATCTAGACTACTGCCCTCTTCAACCTTTAGTGACTTACCACTCACATAATCATGCTTACTTACACAGTTATATTATGTAGCACAGTGTGGGTGACAGTGATCAGTGATACTTTATTATTCAGAGCAACTGCAACACTCACAATTCCATACAATACCAGAGTAAACAGTACCAGTACAGGGTATCAAGGTTTTTATTTCTTTGCACGGTGTTCGTATCCGACATACCTGTGGGAGCAATGTTTGCTAGCACTACCTGAATGTTGCCAAACAATGTTCCAGATTATACATTAGTATTATGCACATACATCTTACTCTGTTACTGTACACACTTTGGTCACAGCATGACAACGTAGGTTCATAGGTTCATAGGTAGGTACTAGGCTATCGGCCCAAGGGCCTACGTAATCATAGCCAACAAGGCTCCCTGGCTTGCACCACCCAAGAAAGTTATTTTCCTGTGCCACTGTCGAGCAGAGACACAGAAGTGATAACCGGGGTGTATTTCCTATTTCCCATCCACTCATCAAGATTTTTCTTGAAGAGTGCTAATGAAGAACGTTGCTTGACATAGATGGGTAGCCTGTTCCAGAGTATGGGAAGTCTCTGGGACAGGAATCTATCCCTCCAGCATGTCTTGTTTATTGTGGTGACAAGGTTTAGGTCCCTAGGGTGTGTAGCTCGGAGGGATTGGGATTTCTTTAGGTGTAGCATGTCCAACAGCTCTGGGTTTGACATAGCTTTATATGTTAGGCAGAGATTACTTCGGAGTAGGCGATATACTACGGAGTAAAGCTGGAGTTTTTTGAGGTGGGTCAGTGTAGGGCATTTGTTTGAGGCCAGTAATCCTGTTTGTGAGGTACTTCTGTGGCCTTTCCTGCTGCTGCAGATGTCTTTTGAGATACATTCCAAAAGGGGTGTTGTACTCTATAATGGGTCTAATGAGTGTCGAGTAGAGGGGAACAATGACCTCTTTTTTCCTGGATGAGAACCCTTTTATGATGAGGTGTGCCATGTAGAAGGACTTCCTGACTACTGTGGCGATGTGACTGTCAAAGGAGAGACTACTGTCCACCTGGGTCCCAAGGTCTGTTATCACACATTCAGTCTTAAGTGGATTGCTGCCTATGTGGTAGTTCATGGGTACAGAGTTTTTACCAAAGGGAATGACACTGCACCTTTTGGCATTGAGCTTGAGGCCATGGCTCTGACACCAGGCATCTGTGTCAGCGAGGCCCTTCTGTAGGATGTCCACATCATTTGGGGACTTGACTATGGCTCCTAGTTTGCAAGTCATCTGTGAATGTCATTAGCCAGAGGCCTTCTGGTGGTGTAGATAGGACATACTTGGCTTATTACTCTCATAACAGTTTTGGGAGTTGCTAGAGGGACAGGTTTATTCTCATAGATGTGTGACAATCAGTTGTCTTCTCTGTTTGCTACCTAAACATCTGGGATCAACCCACAGACTTCTCAGAGGGACAGGTTGACAGGCAGCAGATATGGGCCCATATATTCAAAATTCTGGTCTTATCTGTACAGTTGTGGGGTATGATTCTGTATGCAGCCTACTTCCACTCCCAGGATTCAGACCATGGCTGTGTCTGCTACAACTTAAACACTGTCCATCAGAGTTGTGTATACTATATAGATATTGCTGTATATCTCCTATCTGCTTTCTGTCTTATAATTCTCCTGTGGTTTTGCATTCTGAACTTGTATTACAACACTCTTATGCAGGATTTCCTAGACATATATATTTTGTAGGACAGTGTGGGTGACATTGATGAGTAATACCTTATTATTCAGAGCATCAGTCACAATGCCATACAATACCAAAGTAAACAGTGCTAGTACAGGGTATCATTCTTGTATTTCTGGGCACAGTGTTGGTATCTGACAGACCTGTGGGAGAAATCTTTGTTAGCGCTACCTGAATGTTACCAGACACAGTACCAGATTCCACATTACTATTATGCGCCTGCATCTCACTCTGTTACTGTACACACTCTGGCCACAGCTTGGCAACATCGGGGTGTAAATGGGACATACATGGCTTCTTACTCTCATAAGGTTTTGGGGAGTTGCTAGTGTGCCAGCTTTTTTCTCATAGATGTGTGCCAATCAGATGTATTTCCTGTTTGCTGCTTATACATCTGGGATCATCCCACTGATTTCCCAGGGGGACAAGTTGACAGGCAACAGATATGGGCCACTTTACTGGACATTCTGGACATATCAGTACAGATGTGATGTATGATTATGTATGCTGACTACTACCACTGCCAGGATTCGAACCATGGCTGTGTGTGCTAAAATTACAACAGTCCACATCTCAATTGCATGTGCTGTTTGAGTTTTGTTGTCTGTCTTTTCCCTGTTTTCTGTCCTATGTGTCTCTCAGTTGTACTAAGTGGCCTATGGGGATTACAGCAGTCATATAAAGGCATTCCTACACATTCTATTTATGGTGCACAGTGTGGGTAATGGTGCTTAATACAACAGTACTATTAAGTGATTGCAAAGCTACATTATCATATGATTCCAGAGTATACACCTGCAGTCCAGAAGTTAGGCCTTTATTGTCAGGCTATTATGCTTTTATTTACATACAAACTATATGAGACTCTTCCTGCCATATTCTCTGGTGTATGCAGTACTTGTCTTAAACTATACAGGTTTTATACAAGCAATTAATGTACTGATACTTTATTTCCTATGACAGTACATGCAAGAGTATTACTGACCTGCCTCACTTCGCAACCTCTCCAGGTAACTTCCATGGGCCTCCTGGTTTGCGGCCTGCTCACTTGCAGCTGTGGAGGACATAAGAGGAATATTTAGCCATACATATCCATGATATATATGAACTGGCAATTACTACACACATAGTGGAGTGATACTTACACAGAGCTGGGACATCCCCTGCCGTTCTAGCCTCTTGGATCCACTGCTCCAAGAGGTCCTACTTATGCCGCTTCAGGTCAGCATAGTGATGCCTGACCTGCTCACTAGTTCGGGGTATGCCAGTGGCACTGGTGATGTCACGAGCAAGATGGTCCCAGGCATCTGCCTTATATTGGAAACCCTGGTACTGGCCCTGCAGCAGTCTCTGCTCATGGTCTTTGACAAGGAGTCCTTCCATGACTCTGGAATCCTGGATGCACCAACGCTGCAACTGAAAGTGCACCCCCTCTCCCCTTCCTGACATGGTGCCTGCAAGGGGAAGCTACAACCAGTTATGAGATGTATTCCCACCTGTTGGGTTTAAGTAGGGCCAATTTCCTGCACTTTACTATGATTGGGCAGTTTTGAAAAGGCTAGGCTATGGGTAAACCTGCTTACCTAAGGTTGTCATTGTTTAAAGGGGTGTTATACTGGGCACATTGAGTTAGCTGGCCTACACATTGCTTACACCTCCTAAGATAGCCTGTGCAATGCTTAGCATTGCTTACATTAGACTGTGCATTATATTTTCTTTCCGGCATTGATTTATTATTCATTACATCTTATATATATGCCTAGTATCCATGATTCATGTGTACGTACACTGTATGGGGGTCCTTGTGTTTTATTGGGGACTTCAACACTATTACAATTACACCTCACATCTGGGCTTACTGCTGTACTCCAGTTCACATATTTATGTTATGTAGTGGGTTATAGAATATATGACTGTATACTGATTCCTTTCACAGGTTCAGTTTGATTTTACATAGTGAGGACTTGTTTGGTGATACCTCACTCTTCTGTACTGCTGTGATGGCTTGGTGGTTAACTACTGTGATTATAGTGTATAGGGTCCTAGGTTCAAGACCTGCAAGACTGTTTAGTTTGTTGCTGGGTAGAACAAGGGCCATTGGATACAGCGTGATTAAGGCACTTTTGAGCAGCTGTAAGTGGGTTTGCATGAGGGTAAGCAATGCTAACCTCCGGTTACTCATGCTTACAGGGAGTTACCTTCAAAATTGCTTAACCTGTGTGTGCATTGCTTACCCCCACACAAATGGGCTTAAGCATGCTTACTAGTGCTTAAATATGCTTACTACTGCTTATTGGTGCTTACACTTGCTTACTAGTGCTTACTCCCACTTACAACTGCACTGATTTAGACAGTAATATCTAATGGTTCTTGGGACGGTAGGGGATTTGGAAGCTGTATGGAGTTGTCATTCATTATACATTTTACCTTCCATTTGTATCCATGATTCCTGTGTACAAATAAATGTCAAGATGCAAGAACGCTGAGTCCACAAATCCCAAATGTGATGAAAATACACCAAAAACGAACCACCAACAAATGCAACCAGCAAATACGTTAGCTAAAAAATCTCCATTTAATACTTATTGTTGAGTGCTTTCAACCACATAAATGTGAGCTTCATCAGAACATCACAGTACAATTCTTTCACAGTTTAAATACCACTTTTGGCGCCAAAACTTACTAATAGATGTTTTAAATTAATTTAAAGTGATATGTGCACCAATGTTACATTAAACCAAAACTTTCAAGATTCCATTAAATTCCTAATACATAAATACCTAAAATGTTATTAAATTTATACATTTAAAAAATATATTTAAAAATGTGTATGTTTTGATTATACCCAAAAACTACTAACTGTTCACTGTGTTGAACCCAGATCCTTATACAAGTCATTAACTCCACAATTACTTAAATTAAATAAAATGCATCACAACTACAAAAAATACCCTACTAAAAAACTTATGAAATAACTTTAAAATAAAAACAAATACATAAACAATATAAAAACTGCACATGGACCAATATTGTTACACAACTGTACTACTTCAACACAGTAAACAGTTAGTAGTTTTTAAGCTAGTCCTGCACAGAAGAGTAGTAAATCCAGGGGAATGATCTTTTTTATGCTAAACATATATTCTAAGGTACCTATCTAAGACCTAAAGTAGCTTTTTTCTTAAGTAAAAGAGTAATGCATATATTATTTCATTAGAATGAAAATGTTCACGTGAAATAGATATACAGAACATATTTGATATCCACAGCCTGTATAATATAATGTCTGGTGATAAGCAGATTATAAAGCAATTTATACACTCTGCTTATTAGCACAATGTAAGTCATGTATGGAAAAATCCAAAGAATCATCAAAGTAAATGTAGAAATATCAATGATTAGAGACTGTAGCTGAAATTGCTGGTAGGAAATAATGCATTCAGTTGTAAATATGACACACAAGTCAGTCAGACAGAGCAAGTACTAGTTTGAAAGATACTTTGATTCTATCTCCTCTCTCTTTTTGAAACAGCTTTTTATTAATGTTGCTATCGCCTCTTTTTTTGTTTACAGAAGATCAACCTGCAGAGAAGTCCTAAACTCTCTTACTCCTAGTTATTTGCATAAGAGCAGACAATGTTAGTCCATTTCTTGTAACTTCAAAAGGAATATCATCAGAAGAATAATATGAATGGAAAACAGAGCTTGCCAATAGTCTAGCAATCATTTTGTAAAGCCAATGGAGAAGACAATGCTTGGGTGATGAGTTGACAGATGAGATTAGACAGGAGGCCCCGTGGACTTTGATGATTGCAGATGACATTGTGATCTGTAGTGAGAGTAGGGACCAGGTTGAGGAGACCCTGGAGAGGTGGAGATATACTTTAGAGAGGAGAGGAATGAAGGTCAGCAGGGCTAAAACAGAATATATGTGTGTAAATGAGAGGGAGGGTAGAGGAATGGTGAGGATGCAGGGAGTAGAGTTGGTAAAGGTGGAAGAGTTTAAGTACTTGGGATCAACAGTTCAGAGTAATGGTGAGTGTGGAAGAGAGGTGAAGAAGAGAGTACAGGCAGGGTGGAATGGGTGGAGAAGAATGTCAGGAGTGATTTGTGATAGACGGGTACCAATAAGAGTGAAAGGGAAGGTCTGTAAGAGGGTAGTGAGACCAGCTATGTTATATGGGTTGGAGATGGTAGCATTGACGAAAAGGCAGGAGTCAGAGCTGGATGTGGCAGAGTTAAAGATGTTAAGATTTGCACTGGGTATGACAAGGATGGACAGGATTAGGAATCAGTATATTAGAGGGTCAGCTCAGGTTGGACAGTTTGGAGACAAAGCAAGAGAGGCGAGATTGCATTGGTTTGGACATGTGCTGAGGAGGGATGCTGGGTATATTGGGAAAAGGATGCTAAGGATGGAGCTGCCAGGTAAGAGGAAAAGAGGAAGGCCTAAGATAAGGTTTATGGATGTGGTGAGAGAGGACATGCAGGTGGTTGGTGTGAAAGAGCATGATGCAGAGGACAGGAAGAAATGGAAACAGATAATCCGCTGTGGTGACCCCTAATGGGAACAGCCGAAAGAAGATGATGATCACTCTCCTATTTCTTTTTAATTGTTGCATATAAGAAATGAAAGTTATATACTTAACTGTAGCAAACATTCTGTAAACATATCAGTCTTCTGTAATAGCAGGTCTGAGGCTTTCAAACATTAGGAATACTCAGTAAGTCAAACTTTCTCAGACTCTCAAGGAACTACCTTTTTTACATAATACATTCTGAAGTCAAGCCTCTCCAGGTCTTCAGTGTGGGTCTATATCAGTTCACAGAAACGGCTGACGTTCGAACACCATATGTTTGAACTTTTAACCACGAAGTGCAAAAACAACATACACACAACACAAGCACACCAAAAAAACAGCAATCCACACGTATACGCTTAAAATCCTACATCTAACCCTACACTAAACTGTACATACTGTACTATCTATCCACTTACCTTAACCCAAACCCTAACCCTAAGGTCCATCACTATTGCACACTCACCTGACCCATGCCCTATCCCTAACTCACCTATCCTGCCCTAACTAAAGTCTGTCACTATCGCACACCCACCTCACCCGCACCCTAACCCTAACGTCCACACAATCGCACACTTACCTAAACCCAACCCATAAATTCCCACCACAGTCCTGATAATCACGAAGCCACAGAAACGGCCCACTGATTTCTTTCCCTGGGAAAGAATTTGGTGTTCCGTCGCTTTGCGATAATCAGTGTTCGAACTTCACAGTTTAAACATCTGGTGTTCGATCATCAGCCATTTCGATGGACTGATATAGACCCCTTCAGTGTGATGCAAGAAAGCGTCTGAAAATTTAGAGAAAGGAGAGACTTGAGACCAATTATACTAGAAGCAAGGAAGGTGGATATGTACATTACAGAGGATAGAAATTCTCTTCTAGAGCTATTGCCATGGTAAGTACATCATTTTTGTACAGGATACGAGGAAGTACATCTTTTGTTGATGCAGAGAGAAGACCTTGGAAAACTCTTTTGGGCGATCCCTGCTGCAGGCACTTACCCATTATTACAGTGGCAGTGAAGGAATACTTGGACTTGATGATCCTATCCAGTTTGTAGTGCCCTGAAAACTTACAGATAGTATGCAAAGTATCGGCTGCACATATATCACCCCAGTGCTGTATTTTTTTTGGGGGGGGACTGTATACCTAGAGAGTGGTCTAGCTGAATAGGCCTTTGGTACCCCAAGAAAGAAGTTACATATATTTATTACAGCAAAACTGTATGTAGGTTATGTCCATATAACTGAAAAGATAGTTATGGAGAGAAAACACAGGCAGACGATTGGACTAGGTAAGGGTAGATTCATTAGCATCACTTAGCATAAGTGAAGGATTATTGCCAGATGTTTGCTTCTTTTTCTATTAGATTGACAGCCGCATTCTTGTAGTTCAAAGGTGTAGGCATATAGCTACCCAAGGACAAAACATTGGTTCTTATTAAAGACATTTGATTTCAGCTTACTATAACTGCTGCACCAGAGCAGCTATATTTGCATGGAAAGTTTTTTCCTGTCAATTTTATTTCCTTGTTTAGCACATGGATGGTCTGTACCAGGAGTCTAGTATTCCAACATTGTGATAATGTGTCATTTTCTATTTATTATTAAACAAAGGCATACAAATAGAATTGCCAGTGGAAATAAATCCACGTCCAGAAATACTGGCAATATTTGAAGAAAAAACAGGATGCAGGGCATGCCTGAAATAACAGTTTAATTGAATAAAACCAGACAAGCACTTTCGGGAAAACCCTTTATCAAGTCATAAAAACATATCAGATACCAGAACATTTAAATATACATCATCGACCAATTAAATAAAACATGCAAATGAAAAAACCTAATAATTCACTATATTTGTTGCAAAACACAGCATCAAAAGACACAAGTGTAATGCCATTGGTTATAAATTAAACTAAGTCACCAATAAATTGCCCTGTAATACAATGCAAAATATCCAATGACAAAAGAGTTTAAATGGCCATTGGATAATCAAAAACTTGGACAATCAAATTTATACCTGCCCAAAAAAGAACTCAGTCATAACTTAAATACTGCATCCCACAAAATTCTAAATGGAAACAATGTAGTTAGCAAAAAAAAAAAGGAACCAATGAAACAAAATAAAAAGAACTGACAAACGGAAAAAACACAGTAGGTCGCGTGCGTGCATTTGTGAATAGCCTTATAGGCAGTCTCCTTAAAATCTTCTAAAAACACAAAATATGCACATTATCATCAAATCTATGGGTGACTAAATGACTAACACAATGTGCTGTGTCAAAGCGCACTAAATAAAATATTGAAAATATATACAGACCCTTTAGGGATTAAGGATGTATACTGTCAAGTCGGATTATGCTTATCTTCCTTAAACAGTGAAGTTGTATAAAGTGAAGCAATGTAATTGGCGAGAAATAACCAATCACTCACCTCTTCCCTGAACAGTACAACCGATGAAGTTGTATAAAATAAAGCAATATAATTAGCGAGAAATAACCAATAAAACAAAGTAGAATAGAAAAACCCGCCAATGGCAGAACCAAAGAAATATCTGACACATCCATAAATAAATGAAGAACTACTAAAATATCTCAAAAACTCATCTGATAAAAGGTCTCTAATGCATTTAGCTCCGGATTTAAAAATCTGTTGGTGTACATATAGCAATAAATTAAGGGGAGCAGCGTGCAATAAAATTGCAACAAAAACACTTCAAGGTTAGCACACAGCTACAGGGATTACAAACTCCGCTTGTATATGAAAGATCACATTGAACTGCATATTCATCAAAATTCGACTGCAAAGGTCTGTAATAATAAAATCATACGAAACACTAGAATTCTAACTACAACTGTGCTGAAAAATCAGCGCACTATACAAACCATAAAAACATTCAATAATAGCAAGGCAAATAACATAACAGCATCATCTCATAAGCAAACGGGGTCTGTTGCAAAAAGAGACTTAATAAAGAAGGACCAATGAAAATTCATAACACAAAAAATAAACTATGGCTGGAAAAGTCACAAAATTATCCATCTACTGCTATATACAGTTAAAACAAGATGATAAACATAAAAAATAGCAAAATAAAAAGCTTCAAACATACGAATAGGATAAACATAAGTTACATCTCCATCTAACAAATGAAAAATTCCAAATATTGTAAAGAAATTAATCTAAATAGGTTTATTGCAAATGGAAACTGGCCCTAATGAAGTAGACCAATCAAAACTCATAATACAAAAAAACTAACCAATGACAGAAAAGGGGAGCAAATAATCCCATAAGAGCTACATACACATTGCAGTGAAGCTAGTCAGAGAATATAAATGTGAATACTACACTTACTAGTACACTCCAAATCAATACCTCAACTATGAGCTGAAATGCTTCCCTCAGTAGTTGTGTAAAGAGGTTCTGACTTGTTGTAAGAGGTGCATGGCTCTTTCTGTGCTGACTTAGGTTGTTCTTTTACACAAATAACACTCTACTAAATTAACTCCAAACCTCATGTCTGCTATTTCCTCCTTTGGCCCACATTAGTAAGTATCTGGAATCATGAATTTGCACTTTCCAGTTGTCTCTGTGGTCAAGTTAGTTGAAATAGGCAACCTGAGATAATGTAGCAATTACTTTATGTTACTATTTAAACTGACGCAGTGTTTGAGAGCTGTAACTATATAATATTTTGGAGGCAAAGCTCTTACAAGAAATCACTGCAAGTAACAAGCAGGTTGTCAGTACCATACAACACAGCAATAAACCAATCACACAGAGCTCAGACCAATTGCATAGACTTAGATATTCAGAAGTTGTTAAAAGTGACCTTCCTAAACTGCAAAGGCCTCAAAATGTAACCTAAGAAACAAATAACCTTAGCAAACTCAGAAACACACAACAGAGGCAGCATCCATCATGAAGCATACATCTAAGAGTCACATTGATTTAGTCCAAAACCCCATAAGGCAAACCTCCACACAGTTCAAAATCCTAGGCATAGATGACTCCATAATGAGATATACTAATGCTCCTCTGACAAGGCTGTGCAAGGAGATGGTCAGTTAGTTGCCTGACAGGTGCCAGGATTCACCACATCACACATGCACTCAAGTCCCTGCATCACAAGTGCATGTATGACACAGTCATAGTGCATGTGGATGTAAATGACATGAGACACACCTCCCTGGTCCATATGAGCTCTTATAATATGTGTCTGAGGTGAGTATGAACCTAGCATTTTACCATCACGAAAAATGATGCCACAATACAACCAAAAGATTACTGGTTTCAAAAACTGGCTTAGCTCCCAGGTATTCAGAGGATGCACAGTATATATCTGCCTGGAGAGGAGATAGCATACAGTCCTATCTGTTTTGACAGGTATGGCATTCATTTATTTCTCCAAGGCTTTCATATATTGGCTACATTCTTGCCCCCCCCCCCATAGTTAATGACATTGTTCTAAAGCTTCCAACATAACAAATCAGAATCCAGATAACATAAAGGTTCTGCTGCTCAATGCTAGGAGCCTCAACAAACAAACAAAAAAAACCTTCACTCCCTGGATGCATTCCTTACCCTGGAAAACATTGACATATATATCCTCATGAAGACTTGGTTCAAGCGCAAAGCCATTGTTCTTTCATTGCAGGGCTTCACTGCCTACCACATCTTCAATCACACTGCCTTAGATGAAGGCACTAAGGGTGGAGGTGTCTCCATATTCTTATAAAAACATTTCACCTCCAGATTCCTTGGACAAGATAACAACCTGGAATTCCTCCATGTCCAAGTTATTATTAAAAAAAACCCTTACTATATCATATCTAATTATAACCCCCCCATGTCCCCTTCTTCCCACAACTTCTATGAAACTAGTATGGAGTTCCGTAGAGACTGCAACTACTCCTCCATTAACTTACAGACTTATACATCCTCATATATGTATGCTAATAAATTTCTGGACTTCATCAATACAGACTTCCTAGACTAGTTAGTCCATACTTCAATCAAGGGGGTGATAAAATCCTGGACTTGGTCCTTGCCAGTATGGGATAGCGTTGGTCCCCATCAATTGTCACTACCCCCTCCTCCCCGGTCAGATTGGACAACAAATCTGTCATATTCACCATACATCTGAAGCCAAAATCATCTTCAATTACCTTGATATTCAATGACTTATGTTAAGGCTAATCTACTAAAATTGAGTGAGGATCTGACTAAATTCATAATCCCCTTCTAACCTAATGACCCCACTGCTTATGTGGACTCCTGTACCACCAAATTCTGTGCACATGTACATAGCTTCATAGACACACCTGCTCCTCTCTGAGTTAAATACAATGTCAAATATAAAAATAAATCCTGTGGTGGTGGAACCCAAATATAAATAATCTCTATAATATAAAAAAAAATAATTGCGTGCAAAAATAAGTTTAACTCTCTTGGTAAACATAACAGGAACTCTGCACCCTGATCAAATCAACCAAAGCCTGATATGAGGTAAAAATAGCCATCCAGGTGAAGGATGACTACAAAGCCTTATTTAACTACATTACAAACTTCAGAAACAATGCCCAACATTATGTAGAGCTGATAGTAAAAGATATCACATACTCAGACACAGAGAAAACATCCAGTCTTCTAGCAAACAAGATTAGTTCAAACTTCAATCCCCCTCCTCTCCTTTATTCTCAG
This sequence comes from Protopterus annectens, assembly GCF_019279795.1. Lineage (NCBI taxonomy): Eukaryota > Metazoa > Chordata > Ceratodontiformes > Protopteridae > Protopterus > Protopterus annectens. The sequence continues at coordinate 64,833,393 of NC_056739.1, read as the reverse complement.
ATCACATACCCACAACTGTATCACCCCCCCCCCAACTTTCCCAAGGACAAGTCTTCAAGGAACTATCTAAGGCCAAGGACACTACTTTTATGGGGCTGGATAACATGCAGAGCTACCTACTGGTCAGCCTGTAAGTGGACCTCTCAAACTCCCAACAGAGGTTATGCAATATCAGCCTCCAAGCAGATTTCATGTCAGATGAATGGAGGACAGCAACAGTCACCCCCTTGCACAAAGTTGAAGAATCAATGGACAGCTAATTATAGACCCATAAGGTTGGCAAGCCTCATCTATAAAGCTATGGAAACAATCACTATGGAATTAATAAATAAGGAAATCGGCAACCTACAAACGCTTGACCAAAGCCACTGTGGATGCATTAAGGAAGGCCCTGCCTACTCAACCAAGTTAACTTCTTTAAGAAGAGTTACTGAAGCAATGAATGACTGTAAATCAGTATATACCCCATATCAAGACCTTTGGAATTGAGTTGACATCATACCACATTCAGATGTTGTAGCTAAACTCTCCCAATTAAATGTAAATCCCTTGTAACTTGTTGTATAGCAAACTGGTTGACAAAAGAAAGTCAAGAAATTAAGGTGGGCAGCTCTACTTTATCCAAAAGATCTATCATTTGTGGTGTACACCAGGGTTTGGTCCTAACATTACTCCCCTTTCACATTTACTTCTCAGAGATAAAAGCAAATGTTAAGGGTTTATGGCTGACAAAGTTTGCAGAGGGCTGCAAATTTGATGACATAATAAACTCCCTAGAGGCCACCAAGATTCTCCAAGAAGGCCTTTTCCAAACAATTAGCTGGTGTCAAAAACATGGAGTAAGACCTAATGTCAAGAAATGTGTAATGGTATTCTTTGGAAAGTATGACATCCCTTGTAACTATCACATTGAAAGTTGATCCCCTAGTCAGGGATCTGGGAAACCATATCGACAACAAACTGTTTGATGACCACATATTCACTATTGCAAGGAAGTCATTTGTTATTGCACAGCTCTCATCTAAAGTTATGACGTCCAGGTCCGGTGATGTAATCAGTCCACTGTACTTGGCCCTCATTAAGCTGATCATTGAATGTAATGCCTCTTTCAGTATGGACCTGTCCAAACAGTTTCATGACTGGATTGACCACAACACTTTCTCACTAAAAAAATCAAGGACCTAACATAAAAGTATGCAGTCCATCTCAAAGATGTGTCCGTCTTCTCAGTATCATGCAGCCTTCGAAGAGGTGATGTCTGTTTTGCAGTACAGCATCAACAGACCCTGTATTGTCAGACATATTTCCTATTTGCAAGTCCAATCACAGTGTAAACACCTGTTCAAGGGATCTACATACCTTTTGCAACATAAGCAGGACCTGCAGGAAGAGTAGGTGAGTATCACAGAGAATACCTCTTCTATGGAAATGTCCTTCACTCCACAAAAACAAACTACTTTTCTTAGCCTATTCAAGCATAATTTGGATGGCTGGGTGGGAAATTATAAATTTACCTCAAGTTTAGCACCCGTATTTCTCAGAGAAATGGGAAATGTCTCAAAATATCATTATGCATTCACATATTATAAGGGCTAAAAAGCTACCATGGGATTGTAAGGCTAGACGTCTTAAGATCTTATATAGATCAAAAGTCTAGTATGTACCTATGAACCTAGGAACTTAAACACTGCCCTTGTCTCCATGGTATAGATATGTAGGGTGGATATGGAGGATGTACAGATAGCCAAATTGTCTGCCTATTATAATGCTCTCAAATATTAAGGCAGATGCATCCATGGTGACCGCTGCTGTAAGAGTGGGTAACTGACATGGGTTGTCTCTAAGTAAGGTCTGAGAGCTCCATCCACCATTGAAGTACCTCTTGCGTACTCTGCAGTTCAGAAATTAGTGTGGCATAGGGTATGATATTAGTGACCACTGGATCCTTAATGTCCCTTTTAGCACCCTTATGTGGAGTCTGGTGTGGGGCACCATCAGGAGGAATGCTACCAAGTTTTGAGACACAAATGAGATGAGATTCTTTGGAATAAAGAAGACTTGAGATTATTTGGTGGTTCAAAATGGCAAAGACCCTGAACTGTAGGGATTACATGTGCTTCATTGGCAGCCATGCTCTCCAAAGAACTACGTTAAAGTGACTATAAAATAATGAACCAAACGGCCCCAAAATACACAAAAGCCAAAGCTGGAGATAAACCAAAGAAATACAAAAAAACAACAAAAAAAAAAAAAAACAGCAGGGCTACCATGACCGTCAGCATAAACTTTTATTAAAACAACATATAAGCACTTTCACATTTTCATACGCATCTTCATATCCATTCATAAAACCAGAAATAACAGTCTTATAATATAAACATTACACCAATCACAAAACAGGATAACATTATAACCAATAGCATTAGGAATTCAATGTCTGCCCTTTAAGGGCTGGTTTTAAACAGACACTGACATTAATCCCTGGATACTTGTCTGCTTACAACCTAAGTATCCACTTTAATTCCCAGTTTTTAAACATAGTATTTAAATCACCACCTCTGGGATATTGTAGAGCTCTAAAAACAAAATTATGTCCATTGTTTTCCTTAATGTGCTTAGCCAAAGCATTTTTCATATTTATTAGTTTAATATCATACACGTCTTAAAATTCTTTCTTTAGATTTTTTTCACCGTCTTTCCAACAAAAAACATGCAAATATGACATGTAGCTAAATAAACAATGTACGATGTTTGGCAACCTGCACAAAACCTAGGTTTAAAAGTAAACTCAAACAAAGGATGTTTAAATTTTTTTGTTGTTTCAAAATATGGGCTTTACACCTTTGACAGGGAAATGTGCCTACTTTCCCTATCCTCTTTTGTTGTGGTTGTTTAAGATTACAAAACAGATCCTTAAGATTACTACAATTCTTATAACCAAATCTTGGCTTGCAAACTACAATATCTGCTGTCCTAGAATCAACAGTTAATAACTGCCAGTTCTTACGTATGATATTACATATAGAGTCGACATCACTGGTAAATTTAGTCATAAATCTCAAACCATAATATGTGGGGGGGGGTCTTACTCTCATAGCCAGTGGTATTCTTGGCCATCAGAAAAGTATGGTTTTGCCATATTCTACCTAGTTTTCAAAACCTCATTTCTAATAGCATATATTTGTTTCTTATCATAACCTCTGGCCAAGAATTGTTCACTGAGTGACTGCATTGTTTTAGTACAATCATCTTCTACAGTACACATTCTGGATGCTCTAGTAAACTGACCCTTAATGGTGTTCAGAAATACATGTCTGGGGTGAATACTCTCATGTAACAAAAGATTTTTCCAACATGTTTTCCCATACATAGTATTAACTTCACCTAATGCATCCTTACACAATCAACATCTAAAAAAATCAACGCTAAACTGAGAGGCTGTAGTGGTAAATTTTAAGAAATCAGTAGTCATATCTGCAAATGATGTAAATTGTTGTAAGTTCATTTCATGTAAAACAACGAAAAGTAGACAAACTAGATATAAAAAACGAAAAAAACACGGAAACCTTGCTCCAGCAAGCAAAAGGCAGTGATAAAGCTGCTGCAAAAACCAAGAAGTAAATGTTCTTAACGCAAGTTTATTAATTAACGTTTTCGCCTTGCATACAAGCTTGGCTTCTTCAGAGAACATTTAAAATAAAACAAAGTGCAGTTTTTATATAATTCATTAAAGGAAGTGATGTCAGTGAAATATTATTAAAAACTGATTCTTCATCCTGTCGTATCGGATGGTATAAATTACTCAGAAATTATTTTAAAAATTGATCTTAAAGTAACAACTTGTCATTTAAAAACAAATGTAATGCATGAAGTCAAAAGATATAATACATGAGGGCAGTCTCCGATTAAGATATAAAGACAAAAAACATATAAAAATTCTCATTAAGACTTAACAAAATATAAAAAAATGTAACAAGTAATGAAATAAGTTTGTTTAACCAAAAAGTGTAAAGTGAGTATTATAGATAAATAAATAAATAAATATGCCCGTAGTGTAAAGTTTACTTAATAAACTATCTTTGAAAAACTTTCTTAAAAACTAGTTGTCATATTTTACATAAATATCAATGTCAATACAATACCTGCTAAAATAAATTACCAGAGAAATTAACCTAGATAATATAGAAAAATTTAATCAACCTAAAATAATAATCATTTACTTTGATAAAAGTAAGTGAACAGGTATCATATAAATAAAGAAACTGAATAGTTCAATAATTAATGTTCCAAGTGGGGAAATAGTTTATCAGATTACTCAGTGAATCCAAAAAGATTAACGTAAGTAACTTCTTAATTTTAAGACTGGTAAAATGTTGCAACTATCATTTAATCCGGGAGAATGGAATGCATCCGTCCTAAATTGCCACTCTAACTCCAAAATTTCTAATAATAAGGTAATAGGACCCCCTCTAATGGATGGTTTGATTTGGTCAATTGCCATAAAAGAAAAACTGTACCCTAGACAATCTAGTGTATGTTTAGCTAGGGCATTGTTTTCATTGTGGTTATTTATTGCATAAATATGTTCGTACATGCGATCGCGTAGTCTACGGTCCGTCTTTCCGATGTAGAAAGACGGACAGCAATCGCAGAGGGCTATGTAAACCACCGATTTACTTTCACAGTTAAGGGGCTTAGTTATAGTGTACTTCTTGCCCCTCACTGTGAATGTTTGACCAGATTTGGTTTTGTAACATCTGTTACAAAAACCACATGGGTACATACCCAGTTTTTTGTTGTAAAATTTACTTGTAAGGTCTCTCTGTAATAGCTCTTTTAAGTTCCTATTTCTTTTAAAGACAAATTTGGGGGAGTATCCAAAGTTCTTAATTAAATTAGGATTACTTAAGATAAAGTCCCAATTCTTCCGAATGATTGCAACTATTTCGCTAGAATCAAAACTAAAGGTAGTTACATAACTGAGAGTTAAGTCAAAGGAAGGTTTTTTGTCATCAGTTAAATGAACAGTAGTCAAAAAATCTTCATTAATGTTAGTTAATGAAACATTAATATGTGGATTGTTATCCAAGTTTGTGTTAGACAAAATTGGCTTAAAGTGGCCGTTAAGTCTTTTAACTTTCACCTCGCCCAATACTTCTTTAATGAGTTTTAATGGGTATTTTCTCTTCAAAAACATATCAGTTAACAAGTCACATTCTTCATAGAAAAATTACAACGTACTGCACATTCTTGCCGCTCTTACAAATTGCCCTTTGACAACTCCTTTCTTCTGTCTAAATGGGTGATGACTAGAAAAATGCAAGAATGAATTACAGTACGTTGGTTTCGATGTATCTTTGAAGTAAACACACAAGATTGAAAATCTTTCGTTAGTTTTACATCCAAGTAGTCAATATTTGATGTAGAAAAACTATGGGTAAATTTCAAAAATTCTGAGGTGTTGTTAATGGCGGACACGAAAGTGTCGGCCATAGTACTGTTACCCTCAAATAAAATAAAGATATCATCCAGATATCTCGTGTAAAATCTTATAGGTGTTACTAATTCTATTGAAGTAAAGACAAAATGTTTCTCCCAATAACTCATATAAAAATTAGCTACTGATGCTCCACAAGGAGAGCCCATGGCTACTCCCTGTTTCTGTAAGAAGTATTTTTTGTCGAACATAAAATAGTTCGAGGAAAGTACAATGTCTAATATTTCAGTAATGACGTCTATTTCATTTTTTGGGGCCCCTAATTCCCCCAATAGGAGGGATATCCATTCAAGACATTCCTGGTGGGGGATCGAGGTGTACAAGTCAACCACATCAACAGTGAGGAAATTAACCTCACTGTTGAAGGGTTGAGCTTCAATAGCCTCCAAAAAAGACCAGGAGTCTTTGCAGATCGCTGGAAAATGTGTTATATATTTAGACAACATTTTGTCCACCAACATAGCACAAGAGTAAGTCATTGAGGACCTTCCGTCTATTAAAGCCCTCATTGGTGGATTTTCTAAATTTTTATGTACCTTTGGTATGCCGAACATAACAGGTATTTTTGGCATTGTCATATCAATAAAATTATAGGTGTCCAAATCAATTTTGCCTTCGAGAAATAAATCACGAAAGTACCCCCTCATCCTGTTATGTGCTCCTTGAATTTCATTGAGGGACGCTTCGGCATACGCAGGTGACTCCAAGATGGAGTACATTTTTCTTGTGTAAACAAATTCATCCAGTATTACTAGACCCCCCCCCCCCTTTGTCAGGTTTCAAAAGTCTGACTGGTGTATTACAAAGTTCATTAAGCATTTGAGTTTGTGCTTTTGTGGTGTTAAATTTATGATGTATATTCATTTTCAACCTATCATTAAACAAGTGTCTCAAGTCCACTTCACAAGCCTGTTCAAAAAAATGTAAAGAGGGATGCAATGGTGGATTAAAAACACTAGGAAGTTTCAATGAATAAGAAGAATCAAAATTATCAAAATCACTATTAAAGTACAACTTTAAATTAAGTTTTCTAACAAAGCACTTTAAATTTATCAGTTCTTTTGATACATCTCCAAACCTACTAGGCACAAAAGTGTACCCATACGCTAATAATTCAATAAGCTCTTCAGGTAAATGGAGGTCAGTGAAATTATATATTTTGAAGTCACCGTCCTGGTTCAAGATGATTTTGGGGGCATGTTGGGGTGAAGAGGTATTACTAAGAAAAAAATTCTCATGAGGGCCAGTGAGTATCCCTCCATTGTCTATTAGGCCAACATTAGAAGTTAGTTCCAGTTCTTTCTCCTGTTGGAGCGTTGTCGCGAATTGCGCTGGCCTAAAAAATTATTATTGTTATTATGAGAATTGTTATTGTTGTGATTGTTGGCAGTAAGGCCCTTGATTCTGTTACTGCGCCTTGGGCCCATGCTAGCATTGTTAAAGGTCTCATCCTCCATTAAGTCGTCATTAGTGTCATGTGAGTTGACATTAGTTTTGTCAAGGTCAAACGCACAGTTTGTTCCACCTGTGGCCGTATCTTTATGCTCCAAAAACCGGAGCTTAGGGTAGGCATTGTCACTCCGGTATGCTTGTCTGTCTCTCACAAGTTTTTTGGCCTTGTTTTGTTTAAGTTTGACCAACATTGCTTCTATACTAGTTAATGTACGGTCATAGTCCACCTTAAACTTAACAAAATTTTGATCATCCTTAAGTTGTTTATCAATTTTTCATTTTTCCAACATGTTTTCCCATACATAGTATTAACTTCACCTAATGCATCCTTACACAATCAACATCTAAAAAAATCAACGCTAAACTGAGAGGCTGTAGTGGTAAATCTTAAGAAATCAGTAGTAATATCTGCAAATGATGTAAATTGTTGTAAGTTCATTTCATCACCAGCCCATAAAACAAAAATATCGTCCACAAAACGATGATAAAACTTGATGTATTTGGAATACAAATGGTTTGAAAAAACAAATTTATCCTCCCAAACAGTACATCACAAGGTTGGCATACAAATTTCCATAAGGGGTGTCCATGGCAACCCCCCCATTTCTGTTAATAAACATCACTGCAGAACATAAATGGATTATTTTCTAATAATAATTTGAATAAAGTGTTAATAAGCATAATGATATCACTAGCATACTCAGTCTTGACAGTTAATACCTGCCTTACAACCTGTATTCCAAAGGCATTAGATATACGAGTAAAAATATTTGTACATTGTGTCACTAAAAACATTCAGATGCCTCTTTAGTCATGTTTATAAACTGATACAAATCTACCAAAAAAATGATGGGTGTCTTTCAATACAATCAGTAGTGAACATAAAACTTTTTTCAGTTTCTCTTATACAAATATGGAGAAGGGCTCAGTCACCCATCCAGCCCCAGCCACAGTGGGGTGCATAGGTGGATGTACAGGGTCTTTATGTATCTTTGACAAGCCCTTAATTACAGGTATTAAAGGTTTTTCCACACAGACACACACACAAAAAAACTGATACAGTTGTTCATCTATGACTCTACACATTAGCAAGTCATGTAACATATCCTGGACATGCTTCACAAAACTATGAACAAACTTCCTATCAATTTTAACATAAGTTTTATCCTCAGTTAAGAGACAACTCATAGAATTGCAGTAATCTGTTATGTTCATAACAATCACAACACCTCTGTTTTATGTCGGTCTAATGCATATCTCATTATTGTTCATTAAAGATATCATAGCTTTTTGTTCCAATGCACTCAAATTATAAAAGCTCTTCTTATGTGGAGCAGTCAGCAGGCATATGATATCATTCTTATATACCTGTACAAAGTTTGGCTTAATTGTTAAGGTGTTAACCTTACAGACAAAAGATGCAGGGTTTGATTCTCACATGGCTTACTAAATCTGAGTGGCCTAGTGGGCTAATGCACTGTCCTGTAGTTGACAGGGTCCTGGGTTCAAGACTTGGCAAGGCTGAAGTTTTACCTCATATGATCCTATAACTGGATGGGAAACAGAAAATACCCCCTGGGATTCTACCTGTGTCCCTGCTGGACAGGGGCTTTGGGAGCTGACTTGTCTAAACATGGGCTAAACTCTTGGCTAGGCTTATAAAGGCCTCAAGGCCAATAGCCTAGTAACCTCCTATGATCCTATCATCCTATATATTAATATGTGATGGCAACTGTGGATTGAACATGCTGGACCTCTTGGAAGAACTTCTATCTTTAAACTGAGATTACAAAACATTAACTTTAAAATTAAGCTCTGTGCAAACATACGCAAGAACAGCAGTACATCACTCAAACTCAAAGAACTTGCTGCAATAAATGTCAGCCTTTTACTTAAAATGGAAAGTTTCCCAGCATTCTGGCTATAACAAGATAAATTAACAAGTTTATTTAGCTGCGAATCTTCCTGGTCATCTGCTGCCATTCTGTTGAGAGCTTTCTCTTGAAATGCCCTCTGCTGGTTGAACATGTCATTGTTCTAGATCTGATGTTCACTGGAAGAGGTAAAAATCTGTATTAGAAAAATTGATTTTTAGGTCTCACTCCTATTCTTTCATATTTCAATCCTTCTTGATTCGAAGGGGGTGTTTTGGCACTGGAGCCAGTTCCTATTGACCCTTCATTTGGCACATTCACTTGCTGAACACTGTCATTACTAACTTCTGTAGGATTTGTTCGCTGACATATTGCAAGGAAGTGGCTTCAGAAGGGGGTGTGTCAGATTGTAATCCTTCATTGTTCAATTGTTTCGGTCATACAATGCTTCCCATTTGAAAATGGTTGTGGTCACGCTGCAACTTCTTTTGTTTAGTTGGTTGCAATTTCAGCTCATAAACTGTTACGTTGTTGAAAACCATCTCCAAGGCTTGCATAAATTTATCATCCTTGAAGTGGTTTAACAGATCACTCTGCATCATATCAACTTTACATAACAATTCTTCCTCTACAAGTTTAAAATATTCCAAAATTAATTTAATGTAGTTAAAACTTGTGAAGATTTAATTGCAGCCACTTTTTGAGTAATTGTGGATGGGACTCACCATATTTAATAGGAGGCACATTTTCCTGTCAAGGTGTAAAGCCTGTACAGTTATTTTGAAACAACAAATTTTTAAACATCCTTTGTTTGAGTTTACTTTTAAACCTAGTTTTTATGCAGATTGCCAAACCTTGTACATTGTTTATTTAGCTACATGTGATATTTGCACATGTTTCTATGTTGGAAAGTCCACGCAAAAACTTAAAGAAAGAATTTTAAGACATATGTATGGTATTAAAGTAATGAATATAAAGAATGCTTTGGCTAAGCACATTAAGGAAAACAATGGACATCATTTTTCTTTTAGAGCTTTACAATATGTACAAGCAAGTCCCAGAGGTGGTGATTTAAATAATTGCATAGAAAAACTGTAATGAAAGTGGATACTTAGGTTTCAAGCAGACAAGTATCCAGGAATTAATGTTAGTGTCTGTTTAAAAACAGCTCCTAAAGGGCAGAAATGGAATTCATAATGCTATTGGTTGTAATTTTATCCTGTTTTGTGATTGGTGTAATGTTTATTTTATAAGGCTGTTATTTTTTGGTTTTATGAATGGATCTGAAGAAGCATATGAAAATGTGAAAGATGTTATCTGTTATTTTAATAAAAGTGGTATGCTGACGGTCGTGGTAGTCCTGCTGTTTTTTTTTTCATATTTTTCATGTGGCTATGGGTCATCTGTGACATTGCAAACTTCAATCTAATATGAAGTGTATGGAATATTTAATTGCAACCTCCCTTATAAATAGTGCCTGATCTACAGAAGCAGTTTGCATGCAGTCATTTGGGTTAAGGGAAAATCTTAACTACATGCAAACTATCATAGGATATTACTATGGACATGCATTTGGCCAATACCATGACAGCTGATGTGACTGACAGTCCTAAACTAAAAATAAGGGGTTCTTGCCTAGAAGCATCTATATCTCCTGGACTCCTTTGTGTTCTTGATGTAGAGAAAGGCATCTGGGAAGTTCAAAGAGCATATACAGTCTCCTCTGAATAGACTAAGAAGATCTGGCTGCATTTGTGGCCACACAAAAGCTTTCTTTGCCAATAACAGTGCTTACAGCTTTTAGATATTAATGACATGATAATGAAAAGATCTATCCTTAATGACAATGACTTAAACAACCTATTACAGAGTGATATATATATATATATATATATATATATATATATATATATATATATATATATATATATATATACACACACACACACACACACACACACACACACACACACACACATATATATATATATTTTTTTTTCACACACACAATATATGTAGAAGCATTCATGTAGTTGTGTTTCTCTCCCTCTCTCTCTGTATATATATATATATATATATATATATATATATATATATATATATATATATATTTACATACATGTAGATAGATAGGACTGGTGACTTTGGTCGAAACTACCAAATGTCAAAACCTGTTTGGTCAATAGTGCAGATGATCAATAGGTGTGTGAGATCAGCAGTCTCTGGGGTAGGGGAATATACCCCCTCCTTGATGATTTTGCAATCTCTGAGTTTGTATATATAATTATTAGGGAATGTTTTTGGTGAAGTGGGACACTGGGCATGGGAAGATCTGGAAAGACAGATAAGGTAGGGAAAGAATGTTGTAACCTGCAGATTCTGATCCACCTGTCTTTTGTGATGGTTTCCTATGTAGAGACAGATGGCTCCCAACTATCTCAAGAATGTGACAGTCAGGCAAGACCTCAGGGCTGCTACTATCTTCACATGAGCAGGCCAGAACTCCTTGATAACTGCTTCACACTCTTGCCTTTCAGCCTGACACCACTGTGGAAGTTACTCTGGTTATTGGTTCATCTCTCAGATTGTTGCTGGTTCTTTTGCTGTGTGCCAAACCTAAAGTAAATCTGATAAATGCTCCTCTGTGTCCAGGAAATGAAGTGCTGGGGTGGCTGGGATGTTACATACATTGCTTTGAGGTCTTCCTCTCCCTTTCCATGTTTTTGAGATATGTCTTTATTTCACAACAAAAAATACAGAGCCCTTGAAAGGAGGGATCCATAAAGGATACATCTGTGTAATTACCAAAGTCAGTAAGATGCAGCCATGCATGCTGGTACTTGGCAAGGTCAGATCCTGCAGATCTGGCTGATCCTTCTGTGATAGTATAAAGAACCTACACTACAAGTCTGGTAATGGATAAAGCACTTGAAGTATAGGAAAGAGGAATGTCTTTTGTAGGCCCATCTGACCGCTTCTCAATCATATGACAGATATGTCATATATGAAATTTTCCATGTGGAAAAATAATTCAGCACCTATAAAGGAAGTGTAGAGAACAGGTATGCCTGTTTCTGTAGCCTGAATATTACTCTAGATTTCATGTATGGAGGATGAATATCTGATCTCTGATGAATTTGAGCCTTTTTAAAAGCTACTGTTGAAACAAGCTGTTGACCAAAAAAAATGATCTTAGGAGTTGAAAATTTTGCCGTCTATCTTAGGGAAAGGGACTATTATATCAGGGTACTTCTCAGTTGCTTTGGAAGCATTGTTCAGAATGCCCAGAAAGGGAGGTACCATTGAGGTTGTTGCTGAGTAGAGCTACAGGCTTTCTGGAACATTTATTTGGGGGGGATATTGGATCAGTAGGTCATTCTGTCCCCATGATACAACAGTTCTAAATACTCCAAAACTTGTGATCATCTTGAGGATGTGAAGATAGTCAGAATTATTCTCATCATTAATATAGGAACATAGAAAATATACTAGGCAACCAATTACAGAGAACCATAAGATGCCTAGCCATATACATTTTTAAGCAGTCACACTTACAAGTTATTGCCTCCATTTACAAGCAATCCTGGACTATGCAGGGCTGTATACTATAAACCTGAAATAACTTTGTGTCTTTCCATCCAATTGTCAAGACTAGCATTAAAGATAGCCAAAGCAGTACTTTGTTAGACCTGTGGTGGTATCTTATTCCATAGGCTAGGAATACATTCAGGTAGGAATCTATCCCTCCAGTGAGTCTTATTTATTTGATGGTGTAGATTTAGGTCCATAGTGTGGGTGTTTGCAGAGCCACTGGTTTTGTAAAGCAATAGGAGGCTAGATATAATTTAATTGTTCACAGCTTGAAAAACAAGACACATGTCACCTTTGAGCAGCAGGTAGGGTACAGAGTAAGAGGACAGTTGTAGTAATCTATCAGGATACCTGAAGGATTTAGAACCTTTAATTATCTTGGTTAAAATCATTGTGGCCTTTCCAGTTTAACAATACGCTTAGATTTGTAGATATCAGAGGATGCATTATATTCAGTGATGAGTATGATAAGGGAAAAGTACAGTGGTAGAATTACTTCTCTGGATATTGAAATATTCTTTTGGAAATGGCTCAGCTGTGTAGGAAAAAGCATAAATAGTGAACTTTTATTGATTTCATTAAACTTGTGGGGAACTGAAAATAACTTGCCTCACTTTATGTCATTAATGTTTGGAAGGACAGTGAATTGAAGAGAAGAAGAAGGTAAAGGGTAACTGTAAGTAAAACAATTTTTCTTCTAAAACATTATTTCTATGAAACTTCTGACAATATAAATTACATGTTTAATAGTAAAGTATTTTAATTGTTTTTGTATGTGATAAAGTTAGTATAGTAAAAAGATGCCTTTTTTCTTCTTCATTTTCGTCCTTCTTTTTTTGGTATTAAGACATGTAGGCATTACAGTGCAAAAAGAGAGAAAAAGCTGTACAAAAACAAAAGCATGTTTAAGTTAATAGGCTATAATCTTGGGTTGTTGAGATTGGGGATGAGGTGTAAAAGTACACAGATCATAATATATGTAGAGCTGACATATTTTCTCTTACCTTGCATAGGTGAATATCTGGATTAAGATCCCTGGCTTAATATTATAACATATTTAAGTGGAAATAAGTAAATATTAGAAAACTGAATATAATAAACATGTTTTTCTTTAGCAACAAATGTTTCCATGTGTCTTTCAAGCTGCAGCAAAGGACTACATTTTTTGCTCATATGGTTCCATGAAGGCAAGCTGATAAGAGGGCAATAAAAAGCCAGAACACTGGTTTCTTCATGGCTAAAAGTTAATGTTTTCTGAAAGTATGCAAACTGTTTTCACACTGGGAGGGGAATAAAGTTACAAAAAAAAAAAAAAAAAAAGATTAGATACCAATTACTGTAAAAAGAAGCACAGACAATAACATGCATCTCAGCATGGATTACCTCAATTTCATGTTAATTGAGGTCTGTGTTATTATCTGTCTATTTGGAGGGTTAAACTTCATTATCTGAAGATGTGCATAGTTATGTATGTATGTATGTATAAAGTTAACAGGTTGTGGGGGTGTTCTGAGGGGTGTGTTTGTTTCTTTTTTGAGGATTTTTATTAAAACACAAAGTCTTGAGAATATGCATAGGTTTCAATACTGATAATAAGAAATAAATGTATAGATGATAAACCTGCCAAACATTAGTGGCTACATGTATAAAAAATAGACATTTAAAAAGATGCCATTTATAATAGGTGGAAATAAAGAATTCCTAGCAAAATGGCAACACGTTCCTTATTATCTTAGAATGTGAATGGCCTCACAGGTATAGATGCAAAGGAAAGAATAGTTTATTATATTAAGAAATGCAGGGTGCAAATAGCAATGCTACTGGAGACACATTTAGAAATAACAGAGCATGTGACTTTGATAAAGAAAGAAAGGGTCTCAGCATGGATATTCAGCAAAATACAAGAGACAAAGGAAGAGTTGAATTTATATTAATTGCAAGAGGAGTTCCAATAGTGATAAAAGAGTGAAAAGAAGATAATAATGATGGATTTATGCTAGTTAGAGGCTATTGGCAAGGGATGAGCATTATGCTGCCATGTACTTATAGTCCACCTAAAACTGCTGTTATCAAGTTGAAGAAAATTGAGAGAAATAATCAGCTTTCAACAGGGAATATTATTTGTAGGTGGAGAATGTAATTTCATTTGCAATGATAAGGATGCATCTGTGGGGGCCTATTGGGGAGAATATTACAAAAGATTGTATATTTCTGAAGAAATTTGTGAAAATATTTGGTATGAAAAATGTGAATTCAGTAGCAGAAAACTGGAGAGAATTTATATATTATTCCCCAAAGTACAATTTATTGGGTTAGACCAGACAGAAATTATATTTAACAAGAACATGGGCATTTAATTGAAAACTGTGACACACATTCAAGAACCATTTTAGACATACACCAATAATTACTATGATAAAAATCCAGGGTAATGAAGTAAAAGATGAAACACAGGCATTTCCCCACCCACCTGTTAAAAAGAGAGGGTAGTGGAACATATTTGGGAGTTATTAGGGAGATAAACTAGGGTATACTTTAATGGAATAGCCACTTTCTCTCACCTCTTACCAGATGTACTCTTGCATCCGTTTATCTCCTTCCATCCGTAATTTATGGCGCCCCCCTTCTAACCAACTTATCTGCATCTATTACATCCAAATTAGAAAACTGTTATAACAAAATCAAATTTGCCACTAACTCCAAAACCTCCTCCCATCATTGCCTTACCCTTAACTCTCTAGAGTGGCTAGAACTTCCAAACTATCTGGACCTCCACCAACTCACCACTGCTCATAAATTATTCTTCAACCCCATCAAGTGCCCTGCCCTCAAAAACATCCTAGTCCGCTATGTCCCAAATAGAACTCTAAGATCTGCACATCAAAACCTAATATCTGTTCATAAACCCAAGTGACCATCAGGGCAACTACTTCTCTCTTTTTCCTTAGACAGAACATGGAATTCCCTCCCTCCTTCCCTAGGAATAATAGAAAACATGGAGAGCTTCAAAACACAGCTCCATTCCTACCTCTCCTCTATTCGGAAATGCATCTGCATTCTTCCAACCTAGCAAGCTCTCCCCCTCCCCTTATTCCCCTCCTTGTTCCATACTGTACATCTAAACACTTACTGCCAATGCTTCAATCCAGCCACTCAAACGAATTCATTGAATTGATGGAATATATATGCCCACCAACAACCCACCTGCTTCTAAGTGTCTGTCACCTTGGCTTCTAGTTCTCTAATGCCATCTTCTTATAATCAAAAATGTTCTTCTATGTCAAGATTGTATATATACCTTTCTTTATTGTAAATAATCTAGTATTTGTATTAAGCATGTGTTGTGTATTTGTATCCAGGATTTTACTTGTATCATAGATTCCTACTGCAGTTTGCTTGTTGGAGGTTTTCTCCCCGGGCCTCCACTGAAAATGGGCACACTGGGCCCAGTGGACTTTCCTGGGCAACAAACTGGAAATAAATAAAATAAATACATAAATATAAAAAGTACTCCAGAAGTTATAGCTAGTGAGTGTGATAAAATGGAAGTGGAGTTTAAAACACGGTAGAAATAAAAGAAAAAGAGTTCTTGTTAAGAAGTAATACAAATTTGGGTAATTTTCCGTTAAACCCCTACCATGCATCTCACCGTATTCATCAAAGACAAGGAAGACTCAAAGGTCCATGACACACTGAGATGGGTAGACTTTCAGAAGGACCTCCGAAAGATGTAGTTGCTACAACAAATTACCGCAAACAGTACCGATGAGCAGAAAGGATGGAATGTATTCTGTGGTGATTACCCTGTTATTAGTACATCATTTGCTGTGATGTGCTATCACACCACTGTGTCAGTACAAAGATCGGTGCCACATGTTTTGTTCATTTCTTGTGTGATCCTATTAAGCCGGGTTGTGCTTGCAAACAGTCCACTAGAATCCATGCACTACCCCGGTAAATAAAATATAAATAAATACTGAACTGCAATCCAATTTAGGGAATGCATGTTCAGGTTTCACCACTTCCTAGCAATCTAGATGCTTGTTTTTAGATGCCACTAAGCTGTTTATTGTAACAAAGATAACATTTACACGTAGATTATCTATTTCCATAGGAAAATATTCCAAGTGCATCTCTCTTGAGGAGTTGAATTTTGTGACTTGGAAAAACTAGGAATTGCTGGATGCTACATGAGATGGTATATATGAGAAACATTTGTTTAAATATTGCATACTGAAAAAATTGCCAGTGAAATGTTTTCATGCACAGAATTATAACCAGTGTTATAAACAGTCTTCAGAACTGTCATATGTATCTTTTCTGTGCATTAAAAAAATATAATGTAATCTTCATTCTCCGGAATAATCAAGTAATTCACTCTGAAATAGTAGCAGGTATGCGGCGAGATGCATGGTAGGGGTTTAACGGAAAAGTACCCAGATTTGTTATAGGGGCTGACAAAGGTTAAAGTATTACAAAATAAGAGAAATCTCACAGAACAACAAGAGGTGCAACTGCAGTGTGCTAAAGAGAAAATAAGGGAGTACCTGGACAATACGTATGAGTTTATAAAAACTGCCAGTGAAATGTTTTCATGCACAGAATTATAACCAAAAGAATGGCAAAAGTGATGCCAAAATTGATAGCTATAGATCAATGTGGTTTTATGGAGGACAGGCAAACACGTGACAACATTAATAGAATAAGGAAAATAATGTTGATCCTGAGGGAAGCAGAATGTAACAAAATACCACCGTTGCTGGTGGGTCTTGATGCACAGAAAGCATTTGACAGAGTAAGCTGGGATTTTACGGGTAGGGCAATAGAAGCATTTGCATTTGCTGATACAATAATAAGGTTAATTAGAAGGTTATATAAGGGATCAGAGGCAAGAATCAAAGTAGGAGGATTCCTGTCTGATAAGCTGTGTCTGAATAGAGGAACCAAGCAGGGGTGCCATCTTTGCCTTTTGTTATTTGATTTACATTTAGAGCCACTGTTACAGAAAGTAAGGGACTCAGAAATTGAAAGATATAATTGGTATGGTGCTCAGAAAAGTTGGCTTTATTTGTAGAGGATACTGTTTTGTACCTGATGGAACCAGAAAAGGGCATCTCAGTGTTGTGGAACATTCCCAGATGGTTTTGTTTTTTTTTTTTTTTGCGGGGGGATATAAAATTAATGAGGATAAAACAAAGTCTATAACTAAACTATGTACTCACACATAGATTGGTTAAATAATACCTGTATTTATAGGGACATGATAAAATGAAGTATTAGGAGTATGGATTAAAAGGATTCTATTATGGAAGCTAAGAATATTTGGGAAAACACTATAACAAAATATAATACAAAAACTGAGAAACTGGAATCTCTTGCCTATGGATATGAACAGCAAGAAACAAGCAGTAAAATGTTTTTAGTCCCTTTAGTTTTATACACAGATCAGGCATATCTTTGTCTAACAGAGAAGTAATTGTGGATAGTAATTAATAAAGACTGAAGGATTTTATCTGGGAGGGGAAGAGGGCAAGTGTCAGAAAGGATAAGTTGATCCTCCCAACAGAACAAGGAGATTTAGGGTTACTTGATTTGAAGGGATATTTTAGAACTACACAGTTAAGGCTCTTATACATAACAGAAGCAGAAAGCTATAATTCAAAGTGTAAAGGGATGATGATGAAGCAGGGGTGGTGGTAATTCAAGAAATAAGGAAAGAGTAGGATTTTGGACCCAAATCCTTAAGGAGAATAACAACACTCATATAGAATATTATTTTCATTAAGTAGCAGAAAGTATACAAAGAACCAAGCCAACATGGGAATGGAGAAAGAGATTCTGCAGATAGGGATTTCTGGTTCATAGGTTCATAGGAGATCACTAGGTTAACGGCTTAAGGGCCCTTACAAGCCTAGCCAATATAACCTGATTTTACCGAGTATATGGCCTACAGGGGCAAGATGATGGCATGGATTTGTGCCTGTGTATTCAGTAACTTATAGATTGCTTCCATCCATCAGGGACATTGTCACTACTCCAGGTGTGAATTTGTGATTCTTCATCCATTGATCCAAACTGCATTTAAAGGAGGACAGGGAAGTGCTTCGCTTAACATGAATATGAAGTCTGTTCCAAAGAAGGGGCAATCTCTGAGACACATATCTGTCTCTCTAGCATGTTTTGTTTGAGTCACTGACTAAGTTTAGATCCCTAGATCAGATGAATGTAATGTTGTTCGACTTGTGGATGTGTAGCAGCTCCATCAGGACTGGATTTGTGACTGCCTTGTAGGGCAGGCATGGATCACTCCTTAGTAGTCAGTAGGAGAAAGATTAAAGGGATAGGGCTTTTAGTCTATCCACATACCTCACATTGGTGGCTTTACCAGGGGTGTTAGGGGAGCCAAAGCACCACCAATACTCCTCGTTTCTCAACTGTATGGAGGCCACACGCATGCAGATTTCTGCAGTACAATGAGTTGGTGCGTTTAATCTAAGTATATTTTTACTGAGCCTGGTCTTAGAGTCTAATAGAAAAGAGTAAGGGAGGTAGTGCACTGGTATTAGTTTATGTAATAGCTGCCTAAATGCACTTTTTGCAGGACTGAGTGAACCAAAATCCAGTAGATACAAACATTTTTACATAGCTGTTTATTATGGCGTACATTGTGTGTATGGATGGACTAGTAACTTCAAAAGGTCTGGTCCAACTTTCACATTCTTACAAATATCTCTCACGTGTTCAGTAAATGTTAAAAACTACTGAGTCAAACTTTAAAATGGCAGGGTACCACACAATTCTGAATGGTCCCTTTAAATTGCAGTTTGTTGCAATATGACCTTTGCCACACTGAGACATCGCAGACATGATGATGTTACACAAGCTGCCTCCTGTGAGTCCGCAATTGCATCTGATTCTTTGTTTACATGTTACGCATGAGGTCAGGTGAACACAGAAAGCAAGTAAATGAACAGAGAAGTACTGTTTATTAAATAATAGCCTGGCAGTGACTGGCATCTCCTCTGACAGTGTTCCATAGAGCAAAGGAGTAACACCATTCATGTGACATGTTTTCCCCAGAACAACTGGAAACTGTACTGTTAATTAAGAAATGCATTCGCAGAGCTGGGCATCAAACGCATAGCCGCAGGAAGTGAGTGAGTGATTTTTTTTTTTTAATTATAATATTAGCCTATATACTTAACAGACATTTTGGTTTTAGATAGAGTTAATATATGTAGCTGTCCTAGAAAGAGGAATTGAGCTTGTTGCTGAATTAAGTATTGGAAAAAGATAAAAAAGCTATTTAGATGAGAACCGCACACACATCAGGACAAAAGAGGGTAGAAAGTGTGTGCGAGATTGAGGCAGAGAGAGAAAGGAAGTATGTGTGCGTTCCTCTCAGGTATCCAGATTTTTGCAGAATGTCCAGACTTTTGTTTCAAATTTTGGTTTGTTTGTTACAGTAAAGAAATGTGCGTAGTGAAGTACTACCACAAACAAAAAGATATAGATACAGCAGTGTACTTTGAACAGCTTATAAAAGTTTGATTATTCAATAAAAGTACTTTGTTTTGTAGAAATGAGACAAGAGCCACTCAATTGTATAGAATTTATAAAGGCACTAAAAACAAGATAAGCTGATTAATACGCCCTCCAGTCAATAAAACTACATGCAAAAAACATAAGTGTTTTCCTAACCTAAACAGACCAGGCTACTACCCAATACACTAGATGGAAAATCCACTGACCTCCTGAGGTGCTTACTAGAGTGTGAGAATACACTTTATCCAACAGCTATCTAGATAATGAATTCAGAGCAAGTAAATCAGTAGAACAGACAATGAGAGGCAAATGTACTTTTTTCAAAATAAGCATACGGAAAGGCAAATAAATAATCTGAAGATATCAAGAGCAGTGTAGAAAGGGAGGAGTTTATAAAGCTCATCTTACAGTAAGGGTGGGCAGCTTAAAATTACCAGGTTTATTTACGTTTCTTAGTAACATATAATAGCTTGTGGGAGGCAATGTATTTGATTGCTACATTTCTAAAACCTTCCCATGTGAGTGGGGCTGCAATAGTCCATTTCTTTGTAATATAGAATTTGACTAGAGAACATATGGTGGTGAGGACATGCTGTAAGACTCTGGGAAGATTATTCCTATTTATGTGCAGTATAACTGTTTCCCAGGATAAAGTACTTTTTTGGTAGCCCATTTTCTGTAGTCTTGCCCTTAGTGAACACCATAAGTTATGGACTTTAAAACATTCCCATATTACATGTAGAATGTCTGCTGGTTGTTTCTTGCAGTGAGGACATTCAGGTGAGTATTTGTTATTAAATTTACTATTTTTTGAGGGGTAAATTATGCATTATTGTTAATCATAAGTGGGGTGTAGAATAACTTTTTGAACGGGCTGAATTTGAGAGTGTTTTTGATGACATCTTTTTTATTTTGCAATAAAGACATTTTTGGGGAAAAACTTACCAGGTTTAAAAAGCAGATCAAAGTAAGCTAAGGTGAGTGGGAAAAGTAAATAGCAGGAAATCACCAGCAGTACTTGTAAGGGAGTCTTATAAAGACAAAGACCTAGAAATTTGCAATGTATTTAAGTATCACTCAAGAAACAATATAACCAATGAAAAAACATGTGAAATGGTGAAATGGGCAAACTAGATAATTTAAGTGTCCGTCTGTCACATAGAAAAAAAAAAACAACAGGCCAAGCAGATTTCTTAATACAGAAACAAAACGGAGCAGGTAAACCAGAAAGCAGCTCTATCAGTTTAAGCAACTCAACAGACAAAAAAAAAATATAGGTTTACTTTCCTCCCCCAGCAGGGAATCACCAGCAGTGCTTCTAGTGAAGTCTTCTCAGAAATTAGATGTACAGAGAATAGGCAAGGGGGGGGGGGGGGAATTTATTGAAGGAAGCTGGCAAAGGAACCAAGGTACTGGGAACAGATAATTAGAGAGGGAAAGGTAACAGAATGGGAAGAGGCCAAGAAGACATTTGAATTGCAGGCTAGTTATTACCTTCCCTATCAGGGGCTGATATCAGAGTATAGACAAAGAGATAGGGATAGGAGAATCCTAAATGAAATACCTGCACTGGTTGAGTTTTTAATTGAATCTGGAACAGAAGCTTCTGTTAAAAAATGGATAATTAGTAGGGTATATAAAACATTGCATGATAATTGTAGGAGGTAGTAAAACAAAGGTCAGAAAAGACTAGGATGAGAGATTAAATAAGCAAATCACTAAAGATACAATGAGAAGACATATGTATGGCTCCCAGATAAGCAACAACATCTAAAAGACTTAGGAGTTTTGCCTGGAAGTCTTTGCATAGATACTTTTATATCCCAAGCAGACTCCAAAGAATTTTTCCTCAGGTAGATGGCAAATATTGGAGATGTAATGGGGAAGAAAGAGATACCTCAGAGTGAAATGAGTTGTCAGACTTTAAAACTTCCCTTGAAAGTACTCTGTCAGGAATTCTGGCCAAGCAAATGAGTGTAACTAAGGAAATTATTTTATTGAGCTGAGAATCCAGGATCTGAGTCGCCTAGACATAGTAAGCCCGTATTAAGTTTAATTCTGGTGGCTGCCAAAAAAAGCAACTATTAGAAATCAAAATCTAAACTAACTATACTTGGAGTAGTGAATATTACAATAAAGATAAAAGAACAGGAAGTGGGATCTTTAGAAAAGGTAAGGAGTAAATTACACAGAAAAAAAATGGAAACTGTGAACAATACATACAGAAAAATGTTTTGGAGGAGGAATGATGTTTAAGAGAAGGTAGGAATTAAACAATTTATGTACTGTTGCATTTATTGTTTGGCATAGAACAATATATGTGATGTATAATGTTTGCAAATGTTAAGGTGTTAACATGGTTTGATTACTTTTATATAATTGTAAGTTTATCTATATCACACGTGATAATTCAATAACGTGTTTTAAAAATAATGCAACAATAGCATTTTCCCTAACTGCACAAAGGCAGAGTTCACATCAATGGCAGAATGGCTTTAAAGCATTCCAGCAGCAGTTAATGGTTCACAAACCTTACAAGAAATGAAAACATTTGCTCAAGAATCTACAATATAGTACCAACATTTACAATTCAGTACATTTGAGATAAATCTCGGATGCATAAACTGTTGAAGCAACGTTGCACGCTGTGTTGTAAGGATTTGAGGTGCACTATTTAAGCAGGTTTGTACAAGCATCAACATCATAAGCAAAGCAATTCTTAACTGAAATGTCAGTAATCCAATACCAGCATTCATAAATAAGCACATTTGAGATAAATCTGTTATACACACTGTACTGTAAGAGTTTGAGCTACACAGCCTTAAGCAGGTCTGTACAAGCAAGTTCATTCAAAACCCAAGTAAATAAAATGTTCAATAAAACAAGTTTTAAAGGTAATAAGAAGTATTAAAAGAACTTAAAGTACCAAAAAGCAGATCAATTAAACATATTTATACACTGAGCAGCTTTGCTTGGGGAGGAGGGAGTTGCAACTTCATATATTTTGAAGGAAGTATGGATTAGATTGACTAGTAATCTCAAAGAGCAAAACAGCCAGCAATTCAAATGTTATGATGTACACAAAGGAACAGTCTTCTTCTTCCATCTGTATGTAAAAATCATCAATTTAAATGTTACATTTCACGATGTTTTAAAGGTTTGCTAAATGAACAAACTGTTACAGAAGTTTAAATAGCAAACCGACTGTGTTCTCATATCTGTACCTTTCCATCTAATTGTATCTTTTAATATTGTTGGATGAGGTACTATACTGAAACACATCTGCTGACCTTCAGGAGTGGCATAAAATAACCATGTAGTTGTCACCGTTAAATTTATGTCATTGAAACTAAATGAAAAGTGAGAAAGTTAGGAAGTACTGTTTTACTTCAGCTTCATGTATAGGTTGCTATGCAGTGGCGTAAAGGGGGATCTACTTTCAAATATCGAAATCCCAGAATACTAATGATGAAAATACTGAGAACATAAGGTTGAAAGTCCAATATCATGAAAGTTTACAATCCCAAATGCTAAAAAATTGAACTCTCATAACATCGAATTTTACACTACCTAACATCAATGCATAATTCAAACTAAAAGTATCTCCTAAGAATAATATGTCAGAACTTAAAGCACTTTGCTTTACAATAATATACTACCTCCAATACCAGGTTAAACAAAAGAGGCATAGCCTCACTAACTGAAACATAAAAACAACGAAAACTATTATTTTTCCACACTTTTGGGGGGAGGGGGCTATGCCCTCCTGCACCCCCATGTGGGGGGCTCCACCCCCACAACCCCGGCAAATTAAATATACAACTCCAAGATTGCACTGCAATGAGAAACAGTGTACAGTACTAAAACGCAATAAATATTCAGGCCTACATTCGTATGAGTATCACTTCACTTTTACTGACTGTTGCAAAGGTAGCCGACGTTTACCCAATACCTCTTCTATGATTTCTGTCAAATACTACACTACAAAAAGCCACATTTTCTTAAGAAACCATAAACAACTTAAACCATACATACATAACACTCTAGCAATCACTATACAATTTCTCCTGACAGTAAACTCTATGTAAAGTACCACTACACACATTATACCGCACCACATTAACACAATCCCCTACATTACATTAAACAATAAATATTTCAAACTTCTAACTACTACCTAAGCATAAAACAACAAATATACAACTCTAAACACATACCAAACATGCCAATTACACCAAGAACTAGGAACATACTGTAGATCAGAGTGCATATGTGAGGTGTGCTGTGTCTTTAAGAAGCATGTCAAAGACTGTGTGCACATATAAATGCCAGGTGTGTGCACGTATAAATGCTAGACATGTACTATTCCTAGTGCCATTTTGAGAGAGCAGCCAGAGAGAGAGAGCATGCACAATCACAATAGTTAGTTTGTATATAAGTTACTTAAGTTAAAGTCAATTAACTCCTATTGTAATATGTTTGTATAAAATAAAGCTGCTTGAACATAACCCACGCAGACTCTTCTATTGTGTCCAAAGTAGAAGAGCGACACATATGTTACACAACATTTTTTTACATACTAAGCACTAAACCTTAAAGCAACAGAGCAGCATTTCACCACTTACCCTTAAATGTTTCCATAAAAATTAGATATTCTAGCACTCAATCTACTAACTTTTCAGAAATGTGATTTTTTTTTTTTACCTTATGGTCTCAGTATTTTTGCCTTTGGTATTCCAAGATTTTGATATTTAAAGTAGATCCATAAAGGGATACAATAAAGGAGTGAACACATGCTATTCTGCCATTATAAATAAAGGGGTTTATATTGGAACATTGAATGCTTCAAATCCCGAATGCCATAACATCGAACACAAAACTGTAAATGCTCACAATAGCAAAGCCGTGGAACATCGAATTCTTACCCAGGGCAAGAATTTGGTAGGCCGTTCCACGGCTTCGCTATTTCCTCCATTGTGGTGTGATCTTGGAGTTAGTATATTTAAGTAGGGAGTGTGTGGGGGTCACAGCCCCCCACAATAGACACAGGTGTTTGGTGTGCATGTGTTGTGTGTGTGTTTCTCGGAACAGTGACTTTTTTCCCCAGGGAAAAAATTTGCTGTTCTGAGCATTCAATATTATCACATTTTGAAATTACAAGTTCAAACATATGGTGCTCGATATTTTGGAAGTTTGATTATGTGATATAAACCCAAATAAAGGGCCCATTGTATGGATCTCAGTCTTAGAGTTTCAAAGGATGAAGGAATCTCGTCTATGTGAATAGTGTCGTCCAGATGTGAGCAATCAATGACTCACCTGTTAATGCACTTTGCTGTCATTTACAGTTCTACAGTGGAGTTTATGGTGCATTTCTCTCCTCATCGGTGACACAGTGATGTACTCTACATATATATATATATATATATATATATATATATATATAAGTTTCCAGCACAGAAAACTGAAGTATCCCTATTTGCTTAAGTACCTCATTTACTTCCTTGTTTTGGAATCAGACATCTCTGTTACTTTTGCTAACATTAATGGTTGTTTCAACTGTGAAATGAAGAAATTAGATAACAGAATGCACATTAGACAAGCTACTTTTCATTTGTTAGAGTGCAAAATAACATACAACCTATATTCAATCCTGTGAAATTGAAACTCTGTACTGTTTTTTTTTTTTTTTTTTTTTTTTTAAGAAAAGCATCACTAATGCAATGCCATCAATCAAAAATAAACCATCCCGCCTTCCCTGATGTGAAAATTACTTTGCAAACTGGTACTGGATGTGGGTGGAGAGGGTGTGAAAAGGGGCGTGGATAGGTAGAGTTGAGGGTGATGCCTGGGTGTGTAGCCTCTGTTTTGTTTTAGCTGAAGCAAAAGGTGGCAACACTAAATCTACTAGTGGATAAAATGATCTCATATCTCACACCCTAACATTCCCAGATCACATATCTGCATCTGTGATACCATAAGTCTCCCAAGAACAAGTCTTCAAGGCACTATCCAAGGCCAAGAACACTATTTCTATGGGGTCAAATAACATACCAGGATGCCTACTGGCTAGCATGACACAGGACCTGTTAACCCTTCTACAGAGATTAATCAATATAATCATTCAAACAGGTTACTTGCCAGATAACTGGAGGACAACAGCAGTCATCCCCCTGCACAAGGGTTATGGGTCAGCTGACCCAGGTATTTATAGACCCATAATGTTGATAAGCCTCATCTGTAAGGCTATGGAAAGAATTATTATGGAATTAATAAACAAGGACAGAGGCAACCTACAAACCCTTAACCCAAGACAGTTTTGGTTTTATCAAGGGTAGATCCTGACAACTCAACTTGGTTGACTTTATCATGATGGCTACTGAAGCAATGGGTGAGGTAAAATCAGTACACACCACATATTTAGATTTCACTAAGGCATTCAACATCATTCCGCAGTCAGGTATTATTAATATACTCTCAAAGCTAAATGCCAATCCCTAAGTAACTTGATGGGTTGCAAATTGGCTCATCAATAGAGCCAGGAAATTAGGGTGGGTGGCTCCATCTAGTCCAAAAAAACCTGTTACCGGTGGTGTTCAAAAAGGCTCTGCCCTGGGGCCATTCATCTTTGGCATTAACTTCTTGGAGGTCAAAACCAATATTAAGGACTTATGACTCACAAAGTTTACTGATGACTGTAAACTAAGTGCCATGATTAACTGTCCAGAGGACACCAATATCATCTGAGTAGGCCTTTCCTATACAAATAGTTTGTGTCAAAACCATGGACCAAAACTAAATGCCAAAAATATATATATATATATATATATATATATATATATATATTAATATGATTCAGTAAACACAACATCTCCTGCAACTATGACACTGAGAGCACACCCCGAAAATGGATTCAGTAGGACCTAAGAACCTATGCAGGCAGTGAACAGCCCTTTAATCAGCATGTATCCACTGTTGTAAGAAAGACCTTTTTTCATTATGCAGCTTATTAGCATAGATATGGCACCCAGGTCCAGAGATTCGATCATTATACTGTGTTCAGCAGGTATTAGACCGATCATTGAGTATAATGCCTCTTCTGGCATGTATCTGTCCATATATGTGAAACAACCTATATACCCCCAGCATTTTCTCACCAGGAAAATAAAGGGTCTAAATTATAAGAACATTATGGAGGAATAGATATGTAACACAGATAATTTTACTTCTTTTGTAATGTCTTCCTCCCCCACATAAAGCAAAGTACTTCTCTTACTCTAGTCAAATGTAATCTGGATGAATGGATGGGAAACCACAAATTCATCCCTGGGGAGTATCCTTGTCCCTTATGGAAAGGGGTAACATACAACTGTCTGCTCTGGGGTATTCATATTTAAATTACAAGGGCAAAAACAACTTCATGGGAGTGCATAGCTAGGCTTCTAATGATCCTTCAGGGTCAACAGCTTATCAAGAAACGTAAACTTTGAAAAGTTGAAGATACATCTATTTGTTATTAAAATATCAATAAATGTTTTACACTGAAACATCAGACAACAGATTGGCTTCATAAAGGCTACCACAACGTGCACATACAGTATGTGTACACCTAGTGTGATGTTTCTGGGGGAACAGACAGGTGTTATGGTCAGGCTGTTCTTAAATTCACAAAGTGTACACCTTGTAGTAATGTTTATGAATCCTTTTCCAAAGTCTTCAATAAGATATAGTAGCTCAACAGAAAATGTTTCACATGAATAATGTTAAAAAGTAAAATACAATACTGTAAACATTAATATATTGCTGTCTTGTTATGTTTTGAAACAGCTAGTTTTTTATTTCAGTAGATATATAGTTACTAGAATACTATAGCACATAATTTTAAATTCACTGTAAAAAGAAAATGCAGACAAAAAACATTAGAAGCTGTGTTTTGCTTTTCTGGTAGTTATAATATTTTGCATACATCTACACAGTTAATAGCCTTGACTAATAATGTCAAATCAAACTCTACAAATAGAGAAAAAAGCCTCCGGGTTTAGCTTGTTATATTTTTACTTCATGCAGGAGTTATGTTGTGACATTTACATAAAGACTGTGTAAATGAAAAGCAATTTGCATGTAGCAGCTTGTAAATAGTTTATATCTTCTCAGGATGGACAATTCCCTGAATATCCACTGCAAATAATTGTTACATAAAAAATGATTCTCTGCATGTAGGAGAAGAGAAGGAAAGTACATAAAACAGTAAGGAAAACACAACTCATGCATAAAAGAAAGAAGAATTTCAGAACTCTATTCCCTTACAAAAGTCGGTAAATAACCACTGAGGTTTATAATGGTACACTTAACACACATACTCACATTACATCATTACACCTGGAAGATACCAAGTCAAATGCACTGGGACTGTTGCACTATTATAATGCAGTACTATAAAATTCACCCATCAAGGTCTAATGACAAAAACTGCAATCATTTAGAAGGTGATGACATGCGCTTGTGGGAGAGCTAGCAGTAGTAGAATTTACCGTATTAGGTTCATAGGTTCATAGGTTGGTACTAGGCTATCAGCCCTAGGGCCTATACAAGCCTAACAATAACAATTCCTTGGCTATTTCTTCCCACACTGTTTACTTCCCTGGACCCACGATCCCCGTGGTGAATTTCCTTTCTCCCATCCAATCGTCAAGGTTCCTCTTGAAGAGGACCAAAGAGGCACTCTGCTTGACATGTATGGGCAATCTATTCCAGACTCTGGGGAGTCTCTGAGTCAGGAATCTATCCCTCCAGCATGTTTTGTTTATTGTGATGACAAGGTTTAGATCCCTGGAGCGTGTGGCTCTGAGGAATTGGGATTTCTTTAAGTGTAGCATGTCCAACAGCTCTGGGTTTGACATGGCTTTGTATGTTAAGCAGAGATCGCCTCTGAGTAGATGATATGCGACAGAGTATAGCTGGAGTTTTTTAAGGCAGTCAGCGTAGGGCATCTGTTTTAGGCCTGTGCTTTTTTTAGTGAGGTATTTCTGTGGCCTTTCCAGTTGTTGCAGATGTCTTGAGAGGTACATACCAAACGGGGTGTTGTATTCTATAATGGGTCTAATGAGGGATGAGTACAGTGGGACAATGACCTCCTTTTATCTGGATGAAAAGCCCTTAGTAATGAGGTGTGCCACATAGAAGGATTTCCTGACTATTGTGGCAATGTGGTTATCAAAGGTGAAACCACTGTCCACCTGTGTCCCTAAGTCTCTTATCACACTTTCAGTGTTTAGTGTACAGCCACCTATATGGTAATTTATGGATACATGACGTAAGTTTCTTAGGTCCAAACGACTATAAGAACAGCAATCAGGTAGTCAAAGTTGAACTCCTAGTTTCTGACCATATATATAACTTGCAAATGTTTTTTTTTTCAGTGATAATGTATCAAAGATATAACATGTAGAAAGCTATATAAAATCTGCAACTTTTTAAGTGAAGATCTAAAATGTAAGACTCTATATAAAGTATAATTGTTTTCTTGCTCTGGAAAAGCAGTGGCACTATCAAAGTGAAACTGCTTCACATAGACACACACACACACACACACACACACACATACAGCCACACTGCTGCTTCTGACAAAAGTTATGCTACCTTATTTGGGATTAAAACTTTCTGGTTATCTAAGTTACTCTGCTTTGGAGGAAGTTATTCAGATTTAAAACTTTTACCCAACAAGCAGTGAAGTGAACTTATCTAATTCAATAGGGGGCTGTCTAAACTGACTGGACTGTAATAACTAAAGATTTAATGTGTTGTCTCATTCTAAGTCACCCTCTAGAGACCCTTCACATACTGAAACTTTTACTTCTAAATTCAGAGTGTATCTTCCCAAACTAGTCTGTGACTTTCTTTTTGAGTGTCTGAGGACTTTCATCAAGCATGTGAGCAGCTAATTTTACATGGACTACAGAGGAAACTATAGTCTGCTTTCCTGAATCAGTGATTTCATAACTTGAAGTTCGGCCTGCTTATCTTTTGTAACAGCTAAGCAGACATAGTTAAAGGAAACTTGATTATATTGCATTAAGTTACTATAAAAGCAGGAAGAGGTTTTGGCATTAAAAGCTATTAGTAGCTTCTTTGGGAAATCATTATCCACGTGTGAATGCAATACTTTAATCAAGATGCACTTAATGCTGGTAAAATAGCACTTTAAAGACACTTGACTGTGATTGTAGTACTTAAATCCCTGGAAAATTATCAGTCTCACTGTGCTGAACATAGTTTGGGTATGGCTGGTGTTGGTTAAAGCTCGAGATAGCAGTATTCATTTGACATATGCTGTAAAGGTCAATTCATCATCATCATCATCATCATCATCATCATCATCATCACCATCATCATCAGCCCCCTTTTTCTCATTTTTTCTACATGGGGTCCAAGTATCCTGTTAACTGTTGCCAGCTCTCTCAAATCAGTGCCACACTCCTGCCTTCTTCAACACTCATGCCTGACTGTTGCAGATCTTTTTTCACACAATCCATCCATCTCTTTGCTGGATGTCCTCACTTCCTCTTACCTTCTTCCTGCCTGTCCCAAATCATCTTCACCAGATTGTCTTCTGCTTTTCTGCACATGTCTGAATCATCACAATCTGTTCTCTTTGATCTTTTCTGCAACTGGAGCTACTTTGGGTTCTGCTCTTATGTCCTCATTTCTTCATCTGTAACACAATGTGCATCCTACCACCCTTCTCAAGCACTTCATTTCCATCATCTCTAGCTTCTTCAACTGTTCTGCCTTTACTGCCCAGGATTCTGCCATACATTAGTACTGGTCACACCACTGTCTTGTACACCTTACTTTTCAGCTTCTTTGGCATTCTTCTGTCATAGACTACACCTGATTCTTCATGCCAGTTGGCTGCAGCCCTTCTGATTCTAGCTTTGACCTCTTTATTCGGACGTCCCTTCTCCTCCATTACCACTGTCTTATCTGTGCTTACTTTCATCCCATGTGCCTTCAGTTTTGCATTCCATTCTCCTATCCTTTGTTGAAGTTCTTGCTCTGAGTCTACCTGTAATTCCACATCATTTGCATACAGCAACTTTGTTGATCTGTCCCCTCCAACCTGTTTGTTAATGTAGTCCATCACCAGTATGAACAGCAATGGGCTCAGAGCTGAATCCTGGTGTACACCCACTCCCACTGAGAACCCTTCTGTGAGGCCGAACACCTTTCGTACTTGAGTCATTAGGTCCTTGTGCATAGCCTGCACTAATTCTACCAATGTTTCTGGGACTTCAAACCACTGCAGTACTGCCTAGATCTTGGGACCTTGTCATATGCTTTCTGCAAGTCTAGGAATGCCCAGTTGGACTCTCTCCTCATCTCTAACGTCTTCTCAAGTATCTATCTCACTGCAAATATCGGTTGTGCTGCATCCTGATCTAAATCTGAACTGCTCATCTCCCATCTTACATTCTACAACACTGCGTATCTGTTTATCAATCATCCTCTCAAGAACTTTCATGCAATGTGATAGGAGTTTAATGCTGCTATACTGCCCACAGTTGTGGACGTGCCCTTTGTTCTTGTACACTGGTATAATTATGCATATTCTCCAGTCATCTGGGATATGCCTTTCTCTCCACACTGCTATTAGTACCTTTAGGAGCAATTTCTGCCCTATTCCGCCCAGCATCTTTATCGTATCTGCTGTGATCTCATCTGAGCCTGCTGCTTTCCCTGACTTCATTTTCCTTAGGGTTGTTCTTACTTCTCCTAGGATCTGCTCCCCTTCTACTCTCATCGTAGGCTGTTTCTGAGGCAGTACAGCTTCTGTGGGGTTTTCTTCATTCAGAAGCTGATGGAAATACTCCTTCCATCTGCCTTTGATATCCTGTGGACTGGTGAGCAGGTTGTTGCTGGCATCCCTTATGAAGGTTGTCTGACTATCTTCTTTATCTTTCTGTCTTTGCCTTGCAGCCTAATATAGTTTCTTTGTGTCCCTTACTGAGTCACTTTCCAGAAGTTGATAGAGTGCCTCCGATGCCCTATTCTTTGCTATTGCAACTTCTTTCTTAGCTTCTTTGTTAGCCAACCAGTAGTCCTTCCTAGCCTGGTCAGTCTTTTCTATCTCCCACGTCTTCCTGCACTGCTTCTTTCTTTTGATGACTTCCTGGACTTCTGCATTCCACCACCAGCTTTCCTTATGTACCTTATTTCCATACCTGGCTCAGCCACATATCTTTTCTGTAGCCCTCACACATGCTGTTTTTAGGGACTGCCAGTCTTGTTCAACTCCACCTATTTCCTCCTCTTCTTGGGGTTCTAGAGCCCTGAGTAATTCCTTGAACTGTTGTACTTTCTCTCCAGTCAACTTCCAGGTCTTCAACTTAGTCTCTGTTGACCTTAGAGCCTTGTCTGACCACTGCTTACAGCTGATTGTGGCAACTGGTTGTTTATTCTGTGGGCCGACTGTTTCACTGGGGATGACTTTGCAATCATGGATTCTACCCCAGTGCCTTTTACTTACTAGGAGGAATTCTACTTGAGTTGCAAGTGGACTACTCTTGTATGTGATCTTGTGACTATCTCTCCTTCTCAACAATGTGTTGGCTACTATCAAGCCATTTGCCAGACAGAAGGCTAGAATGGTGTCTCCTTCTTTATTCCTGTTGTCCCACCCATGTGGACCCAGACAGTCCTCATATCCTGTTCTGTCTGTCCCGATATGTGCATTCAAGTAACCTAATATCAACACCAATTCATGTTGTCCTGCTTTATCTAGTAGGTCCTGCAACTGCTGTCTGAATGCACTCTTTTCCTCACTATCAAAACCATGCTGTGGGGCATAGGCTGAGATTATGAATACTGTCCTATCATTACACTGCAGTCTGATTGCCAAGAGTCTGTCATTAACTCTGTTTATATCCCTCACTGCCTTCTAAAACCTCTGTCTCACCACAATTCCTACACCATTTCTAGGCTGTCCCCCTTCTGAACAGTAGAGTCTGGATCCCAAGCCAAGTGGCATTGCTGCACTGCCCTTCCATTTCATCTCTTGGATACATAGGATGTCCAGACTCCTCCGTATCATCATGACATCCACGTCCAAGCTGCGTCCTGCCAGTGAACCTACATTTAGTTTAGGAATTCTCAGTTCATGTTTGGCAGGTTGGTTTTACATCCAGCTTTCACTTAACAGAACTATCCCAGGTAACCCAAGATGGGCAACCAGACACCAGCTGGCCAGTAGCTTATTGACCCAGGATTGATGGGCTTTATGGCGGGCATACACTGGCCAATAGGGGCACATATACCCCTCCTACCATTAGCAAGGGTCCCTGGCATAGGTCAGAGAAGGCCAGGTCGTCAACCCATTTATCACCGGTAACTATCCATGACCATTGTGGCAACATTAGTTGACATGCCCAAATCATTTAGAGCCATATTTTACACCATTGAGTGGCTAGCCCTTCCACGGCATGCAGTCTGTGAGCCATGTTCTCCTATCCTGATGATACTGCTCACCACAGAAATGCCCAAAGTGGTTGGTCTGTACAACTCTTCCCCCTGTAGGGCACCATGTACAGTCTGTGCTGCTGCCCACAGCTCCATTCATTGGTGAGTTCAAGATGGAAACACTCAGCATGTTTTTCAGACATGGGAGAAACCCCCATGGAGACACAGGGAGAACATGCAAACTCCAAACAGGCACTGGTTGGAGGTCAAGATCGACCCTTGTACCTTGTGCATAGGAGGCAAAGACCTTAACCATTACGGCAACTGGTCTCGCTATAAAGGCCAATTCTCCCATGCAAATTAGTATATTATTATTTGAGACAGTAGTGCAGATAGATAACCCTTAGTTCTTGTCCCTGACATATTAACTGGCTGCAACAGTGCAGATGTAAAGCTCATATCCTGACAGACCAGCTCTACAAGCTCATACATTCATGAAGCTTCTTGGTCTGGTTTGTCTAACGGGAGATCCATTTGGTTTAACTAGCTTGCCATTTTCCAGGTATGAGACTCACCAGAGATTTACCAAAATAGGTACAAGCAGAGCTGTTGGTGCTGTGTTTTATTTAAGTCATATTTGTTAACCAGGTGACGGGTGTATTCCATTGATACTTTTCAGCCATGAACCATCCCATTTATCATGTATAGTTGAGTAACTAGGTTGTACATTGTATTTTACCTATCACAGTGTGCAACACAAGTTTATATGCAATATATACAGAATATCTACAGCACTGTCACATTTGATTTTGACAAGAATGCATAGTTATTCATAAGATTTTACTATAGCTCATGCAAAATGACATATGCTAGAGTGATTTCAATACAAGGTGAGGTTGCATCATTGAAAGGGGTATTTTTGGGGGAGGTGGTTATAGCAGAAGCAGTGCGTGGAGTTAAAATGGTGTATTATTAGACAGAATCTAATGCTGCTTAGATCAGGGCTATTTTTGATTTCAGCTGGAGGTAAGTTCTAAAGTACTGGGGCTAGTTTTGGAAAGGTTTTATTGTGTGATTTGCAGTGGGAAAGTGGAGCTCTAGAGACAGAACTGATTGGGGAGTTATTGCTACAGAGTGGTAGATGTGTTTATGTGTCCAGGCACAGGTTAGAAGTGGTGATGGAGCAGAGTGGCTCTTACATTGATGAGGAGTCTGTTAGTGGTGGCAAGGTGCTGGCAAGTGGAGTGTTCTACAATCTGAATGATATATAAAATGGTAGAAAATGTTTAATGTTTTTTTTTTTTTGCCTCTTGGTGTCTGATGACTGGCTTAAAGGTAAGGCATATGGCTGACACTGGAATGAGAACATTTTTGGCTATTGCATAACTAGTTTTAGGAGACAGTAGCTTAGAAATATGTTAAGAAAACTTTAATTGACAATACTTTGTAATACTTTCTGTGTGCATATTGAAAGAGAAAGACCTGCATAGCCCTACATCTTGATACTTGAACAGATTTATATGAGAGCAATTCCTGAGGGGTCAGATATTTGTACTCAACACTTCTTAAAGAGTCTATGGGGAATGTAAAAAAAAAATATTTTTATTTAGGTAGAGGTTATGGTCAGTTTATTTTGATTCTGTTATATTAAGATACCTCAGCAGGTTGAAGACAATTTAGGAAATATATTGGCTAAACTTTTTAAGAGCCTGGTAAAGCCAGTACACATATTTCCAATAAAAATCTTGCCATTTTTGTGTTGACCAGATAGTTTGGAGAGTCGGCTAAAGTGCAGCTGTGATCTCATCACTAACAGACTCTTCCCTTCCCCACTAGTATAAACTAAGTAAATCTGAGATGTGGTCCCACTGATACTGGATTATAAATGTGTAGCACTTAGACAGACTTACATAAATCACTGAATCCTAACTATATGTTGCTAACATTTCAGAAATAGGGAAATGGCAGCAGAAAAATACTCTTTGAGAAAGTGTACAAGTTGCAAGAAAAAAATAACGGAGATACAGTAGCACCTCAGAAGGTCTAAGATCCCCTTCAGCAAATTAATGTTACATTTCTTGAATTCCTTTCTGCTGTCTGGAATCCACAGGAAAAGTGTTCAAATGAGCTATGGAATCTGCTTGGAAATGCAGAAGGAAAGGCAAAAAAGACTATAGTAAGTTAGGCTCAAAAGTGAAAGTTATAGTTTTTAAAGGTATGATAAGCAAGCAATAATGCCCAACAGAGTGTGTATGTTACTGTGTAAATAATGCCTACCTAGGGAGTGTTATGAGGCTTGATGCCGCAGGCAGAGGGCTTCTACACCCCTGGAAGGCCATTATTTACAGATCGATTGAGAAACACACACACACACACACACACACACACACACACACACACACACACACACACACACACACACACACACACACACACACACACACACACACACACACACACACAAACACACACACACACACACACACACTCACATATACACAGTGTTAGTGAGAGTGAGCGATCCCTGGCAGCTACACACTCACACTCACACTCACACTAAAACATGTTTATTTTTTTTTTAAAGTTTCTTCTTTTTTATTTTATACTTGCTAAACAGCAAACACGCTGCTTAGTGAATTAAAATAATGGAAGCTATTAACTTTCTTTCAGTCTGAGCTTCACAGCAACTTGATAAGCTGCCATGAAGCAGTGGACTCATTTTTCAGTGGGAATTACCTGTACATTAACACCCTGATAGAGAATGTTCATTCTTCAATTAGGGTATCAATGTACAGGCCACCCATTCCCTAAACCATGTTAACATACTGAGAAGTACTGATTAACAATTAAGAACTTATAACCAATTCCTAGTGCCTTTTAAAATGATTGATGATGTGAAGCTGAACATATATTAATGGCAGGAGATCATAAACTTGGAAGAATGGAATAAACCTATTATGATAGCCATGAGGACTCACATGGACCTTGTCATAAACAAAATATTACTCGCATAATGCAGGGCTGATATACATATAATAGGCTTGGTATCCTCAAGTCCCCTCTGTCTTTTGCAGCACAGTGAATATATGGTTTTCCAATCGATGAGACCAGGGCCAAAATGTAATTTAAGGACTTTTTATCCAGTTTTCTTAAATGTGTATAAAGTAATGCAAGGGAAGGGTTTGCAGTTTATAAAGGGAATGTTTTGACTATAGCCACCCTTTTAATTCAAATGAGTGGGATACACTTTTCCTAAGACCTAATGCTGTACTTAAGACACATTGTATAACAGCGTTATCTGTAATGAATAAAACTGAAGATGAAAGCGGATCTTTAAATAATTATATACATGGTATGTCCTGATTAAATTTAAAGAGATCCCAGAAAGAAGAAAGTGGGTGAAAATGGTCAGTTCTATAAAGTGTTCCCCACTATAGGGACTGTGTCATTAGGGTTAAAAAAAGCAGTAATAGGTTGCCCACAAATACGGCTAATTAGCCAAAAGAAGATTCATGAGCAGAAGAGAGAAAGAGAGAGCCAGAGATTGGGCTTGGAATGTTATCCTTAATGCAAAGGCTAAGGGCAAAATGGCTGCCAAAATAATATCGGGACTCAAAGACAGTCCGTGTGAACTCCTTGAAAAATAGAGAGACTTAAATAGATCAGAACCTGACATGATCCAGTATAAAAGACTGATGAATCTAAATTAAACAATCAGCAGGATGATATTTCTTAAGCACAGTAAATAAAAAGGACCACTTCACATTATCAGAAGCTTTCTCTGCATCTACTGATAAAGTCCTCATGGCTGTTTACTTTTGCCCCTTGTTTCAATCCGCCAGATAACTTTCATGATATTACCCCAAGCAGTTCTAGCCTAGGCAACCTCCTTCTTGCTCCATATGGATTAATTAAGGACTATAAGGGGATCTGTGAGCAGCCCACAATGTCAAAAAAAAATTGTATAGTCCACATTTAAAAGAGATATGAGATGGGAACTGTCGGGTTGGAGGGATTCTTACTGGGTACCAAAACTGAGACAAAGAGAATACTTTCAGGAGTGTGGAGGGGGCAGTTTCTGGCATAATTAAAATCCTGACAGATTAGGCCTAATCCCTTAGGGAGAAGTGCTTTATATAACTCAGAAGGGAACATTTTTGAGCCAAGTGCCCATTAGATTTAATAAGAAGAGATTCAAGCCATTCCTCTTCAGTTACTCCCACCTAAAGGGCCTAGTCAGCTTCTGGAGGCAGGGAAGAAAGTTTAAGAGAAAAATGTTATAACTGATTTAAAGTGTGGGGAGATTCTGTGCTACATAAGTGAGGGGCATACAAGGCCCGAAAAATGAAATCGAAAAGTGTCTAATGTACCCAATAATTTAAGGGATTGGTCACTAACAAAAATGTATTTCAAAGATGGAACAGAGAAGTGAAGATCTTAGCATTAGTTTTATGTACAATGCAGGTATATATTTGTGGACATGTCTCACAATGTTGTAAACAAAGACAGTGTAAGTCTTAATTTTGTCTTGAAGATCTTTCATCAGAGACCCTAAAGACATAGAGATGGCTAGAAAGAGACTTGTCTGCTGATCTGCCCATGTCTTGCGCATTCATGGATGGGGAATAATCATTTAAATAAGGTACATTCAGGAATATGTAGGATATTGAGGCAAGAAAATGTTTGAATTGGTTCATCTAGTATACTGTTAGAAAGATATCAAATGGGATTCACTGAATCACTGAACCATAAGGGCATCGCAATCAGAATATGGAAATAAAAGTGATACTGTAGTCTAGTGTAAAGTCGCTGATGTCACGTGCCACAGAAAATCATTCTATGCTGCTGTATGCATCACATCTAGCAATGGACCACATACAAAGGTTTACAGTCCAAATGACCACCAAATGTTTACATTCCTAATACATTGCACTTACTGGGGGGAGTTTTTCCTTTTTGAATAAATGTTCTGTGACTGTGCTAGCAATGAATGGGATCTATATTATATATTCGAAGCTTCAAAATTTTGAACTTCATATGTTTGACAACATTTGAGTGAAACTTGAAACATTGAATATATAGTAAAAAAGTATAAAAAGAAATAAAAAACTTACCTTAACGCTCTGAGCAGGGGGGCAAGCCCCCCTGCACCCCCCACCCCCTACTTAAATATACCAACTCCGAGACCATATTTTAGTACAGAAAAGGAAAATTTTCTCATTCTGCATGTATGGAGCCATTGCCTTTCACCTTTGAACTTTTCAAAGTTCGATCATATGGTGTCAACCATATGACATTCGAACTTTGAAACATTTCGCAATTTAATAGGGACCCTGCTAAATGAATATCTTTAAGGACAAGTGATTTATTTATTTATTTATTATTTATTTGCAGTTGGTTTACCAGGATAGTCCATTGGGCCAAGATGAACCTATTTTCAATGGAGTCCTGGGGAGAAAAGCTCCAAAAACAAGGTTACATAGTTTTTGGATATGTATTACAATATTTACAAAATTACATAGTTAAGCATTATACTGGTGAGCAACATTTCAGATGGTACATACTATAGAAGCAACTCATATTACAGTATTTACAAAATTATATAGTAAGAGTATAACATTTAGGTGGAATTACTGATGAAACTGATTAGGAGATGAAAACATTTCATTTACTTTTCATCTTTTTCTACATTTAAGAAAAGTTTCTTGTGATAGGGTGGGTGTATTGCCAAAAAGTGTTCTAATGTTTTTACAAATTTTTTGTTAATTTTACATTCCATCCCATGTCTAGAATACACCATGTGTAACAGAAAATTAACCTATATCAGAAAAGAAAAGAGAAACTGCTTAAATAAATACTGAACACACCATCATACTTACAGCTTAGATATGTCTTACCACTGTGTATAATACAGAAAGATGATTGTAAGAACGGATATTACTGTATAATACTGAAGTGAGCTGGAAACAACTGGAAGAATCTGGAATGAATGTCTTTATCTGTTAATTACTCAGAACTGTGCTGAACAGGTGCCAGTCTTTCCTTTATGGGCCAAATCTTCTTGTACTTTTCAGAATTAATTCTGCACATGCTGTGGTTCAGTTAAGAATGCTTTATTATATGCAGGGAAGGTATATGTCAACAGTATACAAATACTGTTTCCAATAACAGTGCTGATAAACTGAAACTGAACTCTGGATTCATATTCATATTTCTTTGATAAACTAAAATAGTCCTCCGGGTTTACTCTCAAAATGTTGAATTGCATTTGAATGAATACGTTTTAATCAAATATGTGTTTTTAAAGTTTCACAAGTCTGAACTGAGTGTGTTCGAACTGAAAATTAACGAAAAATAGTAGTAATACTGTAATATGAGGTTGACGTTATGAATGGAGATCATGGTACATTGAGTATCAGGAAACATACCCTTTTCCTCAATGTAATGTGATTTCAGAGTTGGTATATATAATTTGCAAGCAGTTTGTGGGGTGCAGGGAGGCGTACCCCCCCACAAAAATGTGACAAGAAGTAGATTTGTATATTTGTTTATGTGTTTTGTTAACTTAAAGAGTTGAGTGCAGATGAAGAACTGTTACTGTAGTGCAGGAGTCATTGGTTACACTTGTACTGTTTTTTGAAATTTTCGAATCTTTTTGAATGTCAACCTTTGTAGTATTCATTTTTGACATTGTTTTCTTATGGTCGTACAAATTTCCACATAATTCTTCGGTCTTATAATCAAAAAATTCATGGTTTGATAGTTAAGCAAACTCTCTGCCTTCATATATTTTCCTCCTGAATAGTATAATTAATATTGTGGATGTTTGATCTGACGTCTGAACTCATACCCCAAATGTCTGTACTGGCTTCTGAGGACTGCACTGCCATGACATTTTGCATATCAGTCCAAAAACAAACCTAACTTAGCTAACTGTATCTGAAGTTTGTACATGCCTCTGTAACATTGGTTCCCAAGCCTTGTAGCATACAAATAAAATGTATTTGTTACTAAAACATACAGCATATTCTGTTATCGGTATTCTTAAGTGAAGGTTATTTACTCACTGAAACTCAAACTGTGAAGTCTGCTTTAATATGGCTGTATTTCTAGACTTACCAAAAATAATACTGTATATTTGTACATTTAAATGACACCTGACCTAACAATGATTCTCATGACACTGCCTCCTTCCTGTCTTCTCACATTTTTCCCAGTTTGCTGATCCAGTTGCCTCCACAAACTCAACAACCTCTTGCTCCTGTCCTCGAACTTAAGAACCAGACCTTTTTCTTAAATTTATATACCACTTCCAAGTGTACTCAGCTACATTCACCTCTTGTTATACCCCTTCCTTTTCCATGGTGTTTCCCTTTTCATCCACCCAGCTGTAGATATTAGTCCTATTCAGTCCTCACTCAATCACCCTTCCTCTCTATGGCCATCCCAGAAATGCAAAATTCCAGGGTCCTGCTTATTTTATTCTTGTAGACGTTCCCTGGTCTGCAACTACTTCATGCCACAGTCTTCTTATCTTTTTCTGTATTTAATCCACATATGGGGGGAATCTTCATTTTTCTCCTCCCATTTCAAGTGCTCACTGTTTACCTTCCTCTTGTTTTGTTTTTTTAATGTCTTTATTAAATTATCACAAGATACAGATACACATACATTAATAAAAAAGAAAACAAACCATATGAACATTTGTCATATTCATGTATTATACACTGCATATATTTTCTTTTTTTAATAACTATTCACTCCAGCATTATATAAATCACTCAATTCCTAACTTCTCTTAAACCTCATACCTCCTCCTAAAGATTATTCTGAGTGTATATTGCCTACAAATTCCATTTATTTCTATGTAGTTTGCTCCATCTCTTTTGTAAAGATCCCACCTCTAGTTCTTTTATCTTCTTTACAATATGCAGTACTGTAATTAAGTAAGGCCTTCTATGTTTAATGCCATTGGCATCTAAAAAAGCAATTACTAGAAAATGGAAATCAAAATCTATTCACTTTGAGTTTAATTGGGGTAGCATGGAAGCCATGCAGCAGCTGCATATGTTGATCATATACTGGTTCTTCAGCTCTTAGACACCTGCAAACTAGGAAACTTGTTCCTACTCACAGTCATTTCCTAACCTTGCCTTTCATTCCACTCTGTACCTTCTCATTTGCCATAAATAGTGCAGGAAACATAAACATTTTATTCCTGATATGGGCATATTCATGCAGAAACATGACTGTAAAATCCAGGTGGAGACATGCAGAAACACACTTTAAAAATTGCAGACTCATCCTTCCATCTTTGAGCTATGCTAATACTGACAGATGGAGCATTGGTGTATGAAAGTTGCACATTCTTTGTTTAACAAACACTAGTGTTACTATTAGACACATGAAAGCATATATACTCACCATAGTGCTCTCTTATGTGCTCCAGTCCTGTGCAGCTTCCTGTTCCTTTTCATCTTTTCAGGATCTAGAAACATAAATAATGTTAATTTTGAGGATGACACACAGTGGCAGGTTATCTCAGTATCTAAACTTAATTTTGCTTACAGCACAGAGGTAGTGGCTGCTATTGGTGAAGGAGGTAAAGATTGCAGTGCCTCATGTCACTGTATTGGTGACATAAAATTGCACTGTTCCCCATGAGTAAGATGCCAATAGCATGTGTGGTAGCTTTGCCCAAACTATTCTGGATTTCTGTCTTATACTGAGGGCCTTTATAGCCCTTATTTAAGAGCCTTCGGCAGTACTAATTATATAGGATGTCCAGGAAAAATGATGGCTTCCTTCTCACACTATCTCTGTGCTCTAAAAGCAGCACTACCGTCCTCCTTCTCTAACCTTGATGTCTTACCATGAAGAATCACAGGAGAAAAACTGCAGATGAATGGCACCCAGAACCATTCTTGATGTGTTTTCTGCCACACAGTGATGGACATGAATAGGCACTTAATTTATCTGACATTTGACAGTATCAGAAAATGAAGGTGATGTATTGTTATGATTCCAATGGCATTTTATGGTGAGAAACATGGCAGACATCCATCCCTGTGTTTGCTGTTGGGAATAGATGTTCTATGGTGATTCCATCTCCAGATGGTTATACAAGTCATGACAATTTCATCACCTCTAAAATAACAGGCTAATGAGATGTGTGTGCATGTAGATCCGTCCACAGATGCTCAGGCATCTGCACAAGGCTACCGAGATGTGTGTGCATGCAGATCCATCCACAGATGCTCAGGCATCTGCACAAGGCTACCGAGATGTGTGTGCATGCAGATCCATTCACAGATGCTTAGGCATCTGCAACAAGGCTAACGAGATGTGTGTGCATGCAGATCTGTCCACAGATGCTCAGGCATCTGCAACAAGGCTAATGAGATGTGTGTGCATGCAGATCCATCCACAGATGCTCAGGCATCTGCAACAAGGCTAACGAGATGTGTGTGCATGCAGATCCATCCACAGATGCTCAGGCATCTGCAACAAGGCTAATGAGATGTGTGTGCATGCAGATCTATCCACAGATGCTCAGGCATCTGCAACAAGGCTAATGAGATGTGTGTGCATGCAGATCCATCCACAGATGCTCACGCATCTCCACAACATTCGGTTGATATCTGTAAGATGTTTATCAGATATTCCCATCATTCAATTCAGAAATAATAATGAGCCCAGCCTGAATCAACAGAATTGCTGGGGTGAATCGGCATGATATTCATGTGATTAGAAGCACAGTGTCTCATTGAGCTACAAAAGAAAACACTGATAACTATAAGCATATATAAGGTAAGTGCTACTTCTTAAAAATTAATTCCTTTGTACAATTCTTGTATTCTTGACAAGCATTGTATTCTTGACTGCTCTTTACCCTGATGCCCCTCTCAGCCAGTCATTTGCTACATCCACAGATGTTAGCCAGCTTGGCCATGGATGTGTGAGATCATGCTCCCATGGTGCTGGCATGTCCACAGTAACATTTATTCTTTGGGTGCCATCTCCCAGGAGAGGCCGTCCACTTGATCCTTTCCATTGTGATTCTGGCACATCCCCTAAATATCATCAAGGTCACATATCACCCCAGCATTTAGCCAGCGTCATGCCACAGCTAGTGCTCTCATGGGCAGGGGCATGCATGGGAAGCTGTACCCGTTGTTATGCATGCCCTGGAAATGTCCATTATGCAGAGCCACAGGGCCACCAGCTGCTGTGCCTGCATCCCTGTAGACATACACACACACATATCCACCCTCTCTTCATATTGTATCCCAGCCAAAGACAATGCTGCCAATCTGGGAAGACATGATGGCAGTTGTTATCCTATGCTTGGTGGTACTCCTTGTGGTGGTGTGTGCCACTATAAACCTTCTTAGATCTGGTAGACTCTCTCACACTTGTTTTCCCACTACCTCATAACTTTTGCACTGCTGACTCACCTACCTCTCACATTTTATGTTTTAGCATCCACACCCCTAATTCATTTCTAATTTCTCCCTACTTTCTTCATAACGTTTACACTCCTGACTAACCTACCTCTCACATTTTATGTTTTAGCATCCACACCCCTAATTCATTTCTAATTTCTCCCTACTTTCTATCACTCTATAACTCCTACCGTGTCCACTTCCCTCACCACTATTCTTTATCTTTCATTTCTTAACACCAATTTACACTATATTGTACATCTTTTATACATAACCAGCTCCGTACCTTCAAAACATGCAACACTTTATTATATTAGTACCTCTTGGTGTAATAATGTAAATTTTATACTGCATTTTTATTATAACTATATGAGTTATGATGTAAATTGTGTATTGTAATTTCTTAGAGCATTTTTCCCAGGCCACTTCTGAAAATGAGTTTCACAGTGAACCAATGGAAATAAATAATATAAAAATAAATAAATATACCAATA
Source organism: Protopterus annectens (assembly GCF_019279795.1). Lineage (NCBI taxonomy): Eukaryota > Metazoa > Chordata > Ceratodontiformes > Protopteridae > Protopterus > Protopterus annectens. Next base: position 64,789,040 of record NC_056739.1, on the reverse strand, counting down.
ATTTGATGATTTCTGAGCAATAGATCCACAAGGACCTCATGATTGTGCTGGGCAGCATCTTTACAAATGCCATGCAACATATTTGCTAGCACCATTGCAGACTGCATTTTTATTACATGTCAAACTAATTCACCTCCTTAACTTTCTTACAGGCACTTGCTCTAGTTTTATCTGATTGGTCCTGACCTCCTTTTTACATTACCAGCATGTCAACCTTTAAAGAAAGCAAAAGCAAATTTTGTTCATTCCTGGGCAAGTTTAGCAGAGCATGTAATCTCTTGTTCAAATGTATTACTGAAATATTATTCATTATGTTAAAATTAGGAAGTAAAGACTCAATGTTTCCTTACTCCTTCATCTTGACAGAGTGCAGTTTAATAGCTCACCTCCCTTACCCATGGAAACACGCCACATTTACTCAAGAGCCTTCAACCTCAATTCCTCAGCCACTCTAAGGCACTCCAATTTATATATCACTGTCTCCACCCTTGCTCCAACCACTTCTGACCACCCATTAAAGGGACACATAGAGTCACCAAACTTACATCCCACTTCCTCAACCACTTAGTGTGATACATTTCAGCCCTAAGTTCCATCCAGTTTTGTCACAATCCACAATACACTCTCTGATCTTATCTCAATATCATAAGACTCCTGCCACTTACTTTCAGAACTTTCTTTCTACCACTACCCTCCAGAATAATTCTCCACCATCTTACTCCTCCTACCTTTAACCTACTACACTGTACCAATACTTATCCTATCTCTCAATCTTCTCTTCACTAGTCTATCACAAAGCCCCACAATCACTCACTTGAACCCCAAGACCTACCCTACTCTTTTGCACACTCCATTCTCTGCCTACCACTCTCATATAAGAACAAGTATACACTCCCTTTGCCTCATTTTCCTCCAAATCTTCCAGACCCCAACAACCCAACCTCAAACCTCCTAAACTCTTCTAAAAATTCACTCCAGTTCTGCTCTTACTTCTCCTCAAAGCCAACAAGGAATCCAATCCAGGTCCTTCCCACCACACTACACCCAACACCTCTAACCTGTCATATGCATTAGTTGGGTCTATATTAAAAGACAGAAAGATTACTTCAGCGAATGCTCACATGAGCGAAAACACTGGTAATTGAACTGCTGATTGTGGGGGGCTGTGCCCCCCACCCCCCCGCTAATTATATAGTCCAACTCTGAGATCGCACTACAGTGAGGAAAGGGCAAAAATCCCACTCCTCACTGTACCATGACCCCACAAACACCCTTTCGTTTGCCAGCATTTTCACGCATGTGAGCGTTCGCTGAATTAAACTTTCGGGTTTCTAATATAGACCCACATTAGTTAGCACCTACAACACTTTTATTTACTTATTTAACATTAGTTAACTTGGAAAGTCTGACTTGAAATGAGCCAATTTTCAGCAGAGGCCCGGGGAGAAACACTCTAGATGCACATCTTTGTAACATGGGAGGAAACCGGAGCATCCAAAGGAAACGACATGAATGCAGGGAGGACATGCAGACTCCGCTCTGAAAACACCCCAGCCAAGAATCAAACTGAAGAACCTGTTGCTGTGAGGTAACAATGCTAACTGCTGCACCACTGTGCTGTCCTTACACTTTTAACAAACTAGACCAAATAAGCACTTTCCTTACAACTCATTCATCCGATATCACAGCTCTGACTTAAATATGGCTCAATGAAAAGAACCCTAAACTTCAGCATTAACTTCCCTCCTAAAATACCTCCAAGACATGAGATCTGGCAATAGGCAAGGTGGGGGCATTCTCATTCCTTATAAAAAACACCCCATCTCAACTGTCATTACTCAAACAAATACTTCCTCAAACACTGAACTCAAATAGATCGATTTACACTTCCATCCTGGATGAACAGTTACCATCTAACAGTAGTACTTTTCCTCTTCCAGTCTTTAACAAATTTAAAATACATTATTCTTACTATCACTTCACCTGCCCTTTAGCTATAAAAGTAGTATTTTCCAGGTGATTTTAACCTAAACTACATGAATCTCCTGAGAAATGACCTTGCCGAGTTCCTAGTAGAATCAAATTTATGCAGCTAGTCAATGAGGCTACCAGTCCAAATCTCTGAACCAACAAACACTCCCTCTTGTATCTGCTAACTACAAACAGCCCCCCCAATTATCTCCAGTATATCTGTTCTTACATCCTCATTTAGTGACCACTCCCCAGAAACCTTCCATATTATCTGCCAGTCACTAAATCTGCTCCCAGACTAGTTATTCCCAACCCAGATCACTATCAGTACAGAAGACCTCAAAAACACCTATCAATTTTTGATTGGTCTCCCCTTATCAACTTACAGAAACCCAGCTATGCTGCCACAGCTGTTACACATATCCTCATTCAACTTCAAGACAACGTATTCCCTCTCACACAGAACCTTTTTAAATATAATAAAACCCCTTGGCTCACCATGGAACTGAAAGCTCTGTTCAAACTTAGGGACAATGCTTGGTCTTCATGGAGACAAAACCCTTCACCAGAACATCTTCATCCCTTTCTACATAACCTTGCTAAGCAAGCCATATGCATGCACAAAACCATCTATTTCAAAAACAACTTGCTCTGCTAGGCAAACCCAAATATTTCTGTCAGAAAGTAAATCTGCTCACAGGCTGAAAATCCACAAATCCCAATTCCTCCCCTATCACCATTCAGTCCTCAGAAGGCCAACACATGCAGTGATCTCCCTAGTACCACAACTTCTACCTCCCACCCCCAGCTCAACCGGCTCCCTCCTTTTATCACTCTCTTTTGTTTTAAGAAACTTACTCAAAAAGGCATTAAACTCCCAAATAGAAAACATACCTCTGGATATACCCCCAGCACAGAAAACCCTACTCCCTTGGTTTATATCACTCTGCAAAGACTTCCTTGTTCCAACATTGTAATTGGGGTTAGCCCCAACACTATCATCTTGTTCCAACATTGTAATTGGTTAGCCCCAACACTGTAACCTTGTTCCAACATTGTAATTGGTTAGCCCCAACATTATCACCTTGTTCCAACATTGTAATTGGTTAGCCCCAACACTATAACCTTGTTCCAACATTGTAATTGGTTAGCCTCAACACTATCACCTTGTTCCAACATTGCAATTTGGGTTAGCCCCAACACTATCACCTTGTTCCAACATTGTACTTGGGGTTAACCCCAACACTATCGCCTTGTTCCAACATTGTACTTGGCGTTAGCCCCAACACTATTGCCTTGTTCCAACATTGTAATTGGGGTTAACCCGAACACTATCACCTTGTTCCAACATTGTAATTGGTTAGCCCCAACACTATAACCTTGTTCCAACATTTTAATTGGTTAGCTCCAACACTATAACCTTGTTCCAACATTGTAATTGGTTAGCCCCAACACTATCACCTTGTTCCAACATTGTAATTGGTTAGCCCCAACACTATCACCTTGTTCCAACATTGTAATTGCGTTTAGCCCAACACTATCAGCTTGTTCCAACATTGCAATTTGGGTTAGTCCCAACACTATCACCTTGTTCCAACACTGTAATTGGGGTTAGCCCCAACACTATCACCTTGTTCCAACATTGCAATTTGGGTTAGCACCAACACTATCACCTTGTTCCAACACTGTAATTGGGGTTAGCCCCAACACTATCACGTTGTTCCAACATTGCAATTTGGGTTAGCCCCAACACTATTACCTTGTTCTAACACTATAATTTAGATTAGCCCCAACACTATCACCTTGTTCCAACATTGTAATTGGGGTTAGCCCCAACACTATCACCTTGTTCCAACATTGTAATTGGGGTTAGCCCCAACACTATCACCTTGTTCCAACATTGTAATTGGGGTTAGCCCCAACACTATCACCTTGTTCCAGCATTGTAATTGGTTAGCCCCAACACTATAACCGTGTTCCAACATTGTAATTGGTTAGCCCCAACACTATAACCTTGTTCCAACATTGTAATTGGTTAGCCCCAACACTATCACCTTGTTCCAACATTGCAATTTGGGTTAGCCCCAACACTATCACCTTGTTCCAACATTGCAATTTGGGTTAGCTCCAACACTATTACCTTGTTCTAACACTATAATTTAGATTAGCCCCAACACTATCACCTTGTTCCAACATTGTAATTGGGGTTAGCCCCAACACTATCACCTTGTTCCAACATTGTAATTGGGGTTAGCCCCAACACTATCACCTTGTTCCAACATTGTAATTGGGGTTAGCCCCAACACTGTCACCTTGTTCCAGCATTGTAATTGGTTAGCCCCAACACTATAACCGTGTTCCAACATTGTAATTGGTTAGCCCCAACACTATAACCATGTTCCAACATTGTAATTGGTTAGCCCCAACACTATCACCTTGTTCCAACATTGCAATTTGGGTTAGCCCCAACACTATCACCTTGTTCCAACATTGCAATTTGGGTTAGCTCCAACACTATTACCTTGTTCTAACACTATAATTTAGATTAGCCCCAACACTATCACCTTGTTCCAACATTGTAATTGGGGTTAGCCACAACACCATCACCTTGTTCCAACATTGTAATTGGGGTTAGCCCCAACACTATCACCTTGTTCCAACATTGTAATTGGGGTTAGCCCCAACACTATCGCCTTGTTCCAACATTGTACTTTGGGTTAGCCCCAACACTATCGCCTTGTTCCAACATTGTAATTGGGGTTAACCCCAACACTATCACCTTGTTCCAACATTGTAATTGGGGTTAGCCCCAACACTATCACCTTGTTCCAACATTGCAATTTGGGTTAGCTCCAACACTATTACCTTGTTCTAACACTATAATTTAGATTAGCCCCAACACTATCACCTTATTCCAACATTGTAATTGGGGTTAGCCCCAACACTATCACCTTGTTCCAACATTGTAATTGGGGTTAGCCCCAACACTATCACCTTGTTCCAACATTGTAAATGGGGTTAGCCCCAACACTATCACCTTGTTCCAACATTGTAATTGGTTAGCCCCAACACTATAACCTTGTTCCAACATTGTAATTGGTTAGCTCCAACACTATAACCTTGTTCCAACATTGTAATTGGTTAGCCCCAACACTATCACCTTGTTCCAACATTGTAATTGGTTAGCCCCAACACTATAACCTTGTTCCAACATTGTAATTGGTTAGCCCCAACACTATCACCTTGTTCCAACATTGTAATTGGTTAGCCCCAACACTATCACCTTTTTCCAACATTGCAATTGGGGTTAACCCCAACACTATCACCTTGTTCCAGCATTGTAATTGGTTAGCCCCAACACTATAACCTTGTTCCAACATTGTAATTGGTTAGCCCCAACACTATCGCCTTGTTCCAATATTGTACTTGGGGTTAGCCCCAACACTATCGCCTTGTTCCAACATTGTAATTGGGGTTAGCCCCAATACTATCACCTTGTTCCAACATTTTAATTGGTTAGCCCCAACACTATAACCTTGTTCCAACATTGTAATTGGTTAGCCCCAACACTATCACCTTGTTTCAACATTGCAATTTGGGTTAGCCCCAACACTATCGCCTTGTTCCAACATTGTACTTCGGGTTAGCCCCAACACTATCGCCTTGTTCCAACATTGTAATTGGGGTTAACCCCAACACTATCACCTTGTTCCAACATTGTAATTGGGGTTAGCCCGAACACTATCACCTTGTTCCAACATTATACTTGGGGTTAGCCCCAACACTATCACCTTGTTCCAACATTGTAATTGGTTAGCCCCAACACTATAACCTTGTTCCAACATTGTATTTGGTTAGCCCCAACACTATAACCTTGTTCCAACATTGTAATTGGTTAGCCCCAACACTATCACCTTGTTCCAACATTGTAATTGGTTAGCCCCAACACTATAACCTTGTTCCAACATTGTAATTGGTTTGCCCCAACACTATCACCTTGTTCCAACATTGCAATTTGGGTTAGCCCCAACACTATCACCTTGTTCCAACATTGTACTTGGGGTTAGCCCCAACACTATCGCCTTGTTCCAACATTGTACTTGGCGTTAGCCCCAACACTATCGCCTTGTTCCAACATTGTAATTGGGGTTAACCTGAACACTATCACCTTGTTCCAACATTGTAATTGCATTTAGCCCAACACTATCACCTTGTTCCAAGACTGTAATTGGGGTTAGCCCCAACACCATCACCTTGTTCCAACATTGCAATTTGGGTTAGCTCCAACACTATTACCTTGTTCTAACACTATAATTTAGATTAGCCCCAACACTATAACCTTGTTCCAACATTGTAATTGGGGTTAGCCCCAACACTATCACCTTGTTCCAACATTGTAATTGGGGTTAGCCCCAACACTATCACCTTGTTCCAACATTGTAATTGGGGTTAGCCCCAACACTAACACCTTGTCCCAACATTGTAATTGGTTAGCCCCAACACTATCAGCTTGTTCCAACATTGTAATTGGTTAGCCCCAACACTATCACCTTGTTCCAACATTGCAATTGGGGTTACCCCAACACTATCACCTTGTTCCAACATTGTAATTGGTTAGCCCCAACACTATAACCTTGTTCCAACATTGTAATTGGTTAGCCCCAACACTATCGCCTTGTTCCAACATTGTACTTGGGGATAGCCACAACACTATCGCCTTGTTCCAACATTGTAATTGTGGTTAGCCCCAACACTATCACCTTGTTCCAACATTGTAATTGGTTAGCCCCAACACTATAACCGTGTTCCAACATTGTAATTGGTTAGCCCCAACACAATCACCTTGTTTCAACATTGCAATTTGGGTTAGCCCCAACACTATCGCCTTGTTCCAACATTGTACTTGGGGTAAGCCCCAACACTATCGCCTTGTTCCAACATTGTAATTGGGGTTAACCCCAACACTATCACCTTGTTCCAACATTGTAATTGGGGTTAGCCCTAACACTATCAACTTGTTCCAGCATTGTACTTGGGGTTAGCCCCACCACTATCACCTTGTTCCAACATTGTAATTGGTTAGCCCCAACACTATAACCTTGTTCCAACATTGTAATTGGTTAGCCCCAACACTATAACCTTGTTCCAACATTGTATTTGGTTAGCCCCAACACTATCACCTTGTTCCAATATTGTAATTGGTTAGCCCCAACACTATAACCTTGTTCCAACATTGTAACTGGTTAGCCCCAACACTATCACCTTGTTCCAACATTGCAATTTGGGTTAGCCCCAACACTATCACCTTGTTCCAGCATTGTACTTGGGGTTAGCCCCAACACTATCGCCTTGTTCCAACATTGTACTTGGCTAGCCCCAACACTATCGCCTTGTTCCAACATTGTAATTGGGGTTAACCTGAACACTATCACCTTGTTCCAACATTGTAATTGGGGTTAGTCCCAAAACTATCACCTTGTTCCAGCATTGTAATTGCGTTTAGCCCAACACTATCAGCTTGTTCCAACATTGCAATTTGGGTTAGCCCCAACACTATCACCTTGTTCCAACACTAAAATTGGGGTTAGCCCCAACACTATCACCTTGTTCCAACATTGCAATTTGGGTTAGCCCCAACACTATCACCTTGTTCCAACACTGTAATTGGGGTTAGCCCCAACACTATCACCTTGTTCCAACATTGCAATATGGGTTAGCCCCAACACTATTACCTTGTTCTAACACTATAATTTAGATTAGCCCCAACACTATCACCTTGTTCCAACATTGTACATGGGTTTAGCCCCAACACTATCACCTTGTTCCAACATTGTAATTGGTTAGCCCCAACACTATAACCTTGTTCCAACATTGTAATTGGTTAGCCCCAACACTATAACCTTGTTCCAACATTGTAATTGGTTAGCCCCAACACTATCACCTTGTTCCAACATTGTAATTGTTTAGCCCCAACACTATAACCTTGTTCCAACATTGTAATTGGTTAGCCCCAACACTATCACCTTGTTCCAACATTGCAATTTGGGTTAGCCCCAACACTATTACCTTGTTCTAACACTATAATTTAGATTAGCCCCAACACTATCACCTTGTTCCAACATTGTAATTGGGGTTAGCCCCAACACTATCACCTTGTTCCAACATTGTAATTGGGGTTAGCCCCAACACTATCACCTTGTTCCAGCATTGTAATTGGTTAGCCCCAACACTATAACCGTGTTCCAACATTGTAATTGGTTAGCACCAACACTATAATCTTGTTCCAACATTGTAATTGGTTAGCCCCAACTCTATCACCTTGTTCCAACATTGTAATTGGTTAGCCCCAACACTATAACCTTGTTCCAACATTGTAATTGGTTAGCCCCAACACTATCACCTTGTTCCAACATTGCAATTTGGGTTAGCCCCAACACTATCAACTTGTTCCAACATTGCAATTTGGGTTAGCTCCAACACTATTACCTTGTTCTAACACTATAATTTAGATTAGCCCCAACACTATCACCTTGTTCCAACATTGTAATTAGGGTTAGCCCCAACACTATCACCTTGTTCCAACATTGTAATTGGGGTTAGCCCCAACACTATCACCTTGTTCCAACATTGTAATTGGGGTTAGCCCCAACACTATCGCCTTGTTCCAACATTGTACTTCGGGTTAGCCCCAACACTATCGCCTTGTTCCAACATTATAATTGGGGTTAATCCCAACACTATCACCTTGTTCCAACATTGTAATTGGGGTTAGCCCCAACACTATCACCTTGTTCCAACATTGCAATTTGGGTTAGCTCCAACACTATTACCTTGTTCTAACACTATAATTTAGATTAGCCCCAACACTATCACCTTGTTCCAACATTGTAATTGGGGTTAGCCCCAACACTATCACCTTGTTCCAACATTGTAATTGGTGTTAGCCCCAACACTATCACCTTGTTCCAACATTGTAATTGGGGTTAGCCCCAACACTATCACCTTGTTCCAACATTGTAATTGGTTAGCCCCAACACTATAACCTTGTTCCAACATTGTAATTGGTTAGCTCCAACACTATAACCTTGTTCCAACATTGTAATTGGTTAGCCCCAACACTATCACCTTGTTCCAACATTGTAATTGGTTAGCCGCAACACTATAACCTTGTTCCAACATTGTAATTGGTTAGCCCCAACACTATCACCTTGTTCCAACATTGTAATTGGTTAGCCCCAACATTATCACCTTTTTCCAACATTGCAATTGGGGTTAATCCCAACACTATCACCTTGTTCCAGCATTGTAATTGGTTAGCCCCAACACTATAACCTTGTTCTAACATTGTAATTGGTTAGCCCCAACACTATCGCCTTGTTCCAACATTGTACTTTGGTTTAGCCCCAACACTATCGCCTTGTTCCAACATTGTAATTGGGGTTAACCCCAACACTATCACCTTGTTCCAACATTGTAATTGGGGTTAGCCCCAACACTATCACCTTGTTCCAACATTGCAATTTGGGTTAGCTCCAACACTATTACCTTGTTCTAACACTATAATTTAGATTAGCCCCAACACTATCACCTTATCTCAACATTGTAATTGGGGTTAGCCCCAACACTATCACCTTGTTCCAACATTGTAATTGGGGTTAGCCCCAACACTATCACCTTGTTCCAACATTGTAAATGGGGTTAGCCCCAACACTATCACCTTGTTCCAACATTGTAATTGGTTAGCCCCAACACTATAACCTTGTTCCAACATTGTAATTGGTTAGCTCCAACACTATAACCTTGTTCCAACATTGTAATTGGTTAGCCCCAACACTATCACCTTGTTCCAACATTGTAATTGGTTAGCCCCAACACTATAACCTTGTTCCAACATTGTAATTGGTTAGCCCCAACACTATCACCTTGTTCCAACATTGTAATTGGTTAGCCCCAACACTATCACCTTTTTCCAACATTGCAATTGGGGTTAACCCCAACACTATCACCTTGTTCCAGCATTGTAATTGGTTAGCCCCAACACTATAACCTTGTTCCAACATTGTAATTGGTTAGCCCCAACACTATCGCCTTGTTCCAATATTGTACTTGGGGTTAGCCCCAACACTATCGCCTTGTTCCAACATTGTAATTGGGGTTAGCCCCAATACTATCACCTTGTTCCAACATTTTAATTGGTTAGCCCCAACACTATAACCTTGTTCCAACATTGTAATTGGTTAGCCCCAACACTATCACCTTGTTTCAACATTGCAATTTGGGTTAGCCCCAACACTATCGCCTTGTTCCAACATTGTACTTCGGGTTAGCCCCAACACTATCGCCTTGTTCCAACATTGTAATTGGGGTTAACCCCAACACTATCACCTTGTTCCAACATTGTAATTGGGGTTAGCCCGAACACTATCACCTTGTTCCAACATTATACTTGGGGTTAGCCCCAACACTATCACCTTGTTCCAACATTGTAATTGGTTAGCCCCAACACTATAACCTTGTTCCAACATTGTATTTGGTTAGCCCCAACACTATAACCTTGTTCCAACATTGTAATTGGTTAGCCCCAACACTATCACCTTGTTCCAACATTGTAATTGGTTAGCCCCAACACTATAACCTTGTTCCAACATTGTAATTGGTTTGCCCCAACACTATCACCTTGTTCCAACATTGCAATTTGGGTTAGCCCCAACACTATCACCTTGTTCCAACATTGTACTTGGGGTTAGCCCCAACACTATCGCCTTGTTCCAACATTGTACTTGGCGTTAGCCCCAACACTATCGCCTTGTTCCAACATTGTAATTGGGGTTAACCTGAACACTATCACCTTGTTCCAACATTGTAATTGCATTTAGCCCAACACTATCACCTTGTTCCAAGACTGTAATTGGGGTTAGCCCCAACACCATCACCTTGTTCCAACATTGCAATTTGGGTTAGCTCCAACACTATTACCTTGTTCTAACACTATAATTTAGATTAGCCCCAACACTATAACCTTGTTCCAACATTGTAATTGGGGTTAGCCCCAACACTATCACCTTGTTCCAACATTGTAATTGGGGTTAGCCCCAACACTATCACCTTGTTCCAACATTGTAATTGGGGTTAGCCCCAACACTAACACCTTGTCCCAACATTGTAATTGGTTAGCCCCAACACTATCAGCTTGTTCCAACATTGTAATTGGTTAGCCCCAACACTATCACCTTGTTCCAACATTGCAATTGGGGTTACCCCAACACTATCACCTTGTTCCAACATTGTAATTGGTTAGCCCCAACACTATAACCTTGTTCCAACATTGTAATTGGTTAGCCCCAACACTATCGCCTTGTTCCAACATTGTACTTGGGGATAGCCACAACACTATCGCCTTGTTCCAACATTGTAATTGTGGTTAGCCCCAACACTATCACCTTGTTCCAACATTGTAATTGGTTAGCCCCAACACTATAACCGTGTTCCAACATTGTAATTGGTTAGCCCCAACACAATCACCTTGTTTCAACATTGCAATTTGGGTTAGCCCCAACACTATCGCCTTGTTCCAACATTGTACTTGGGGTAAGCCCCAACACTATCGCCTTGTTCCAACATTGTAATTGGGGTTAACCCCAACACTATCACCTTGTTCCAACATTGTAATTGGGGTTAGCCCTAACACTATCAACTTGTTCCAGCATTGTACTTGGGGTTAGCCCCACCACTATCACCTTGTTCCAACATTGTAATTGGTTAGCCCCAACACTATAACCTTGTTCCAACATTGTAATTGGTTAGCCCCAACACTATAACCTTGTTCCAACATTGTATTTGGTTAGCCCCAACACTATCACCTTGTTCCAATATTGTAATTGGTTAGCCCCAACACTATAACCTTGTTCCAACATTGTAACTGGTTAGCCCCAACACTATCACCTTGTTCCAACATTGCAATTTGGGTTAGCCCCAACACTATCACCTTGTTCCAGCATTGTACTTGGGGTTAGCCCCAACACTATCGCCTTGTTCCAACATTGTACTTGGCGTTAGCCCCAACACTATCGCCTTGTTCCAACATTGTAATTGGGGTTAACCTGAACACTATCACCTTGTTCCAACATTGTAATTGGGGTTAGTCCCAAAACTATCACCTTGTTCCAGCATTGTAATTGCGTTTAGCCCAACACTATCAGCTTGTTCCAACATTGCAATTTGGGTTAGCCCCAACACTATCACCTTGTTCCAACACTAAAATTGGGGTTAGCCCCAACACTATCACCTTGTTCCAACATTGCAATTTGGGTTAGCCCCAACACTATCACCTTGTTCCAACACTGTAATTGGGGTTAGCCCCAACACTATCACCTTGTTCCAACATTGCAATATGGGTTAGCCCCAACACTATTACCTTGTTCTAACACTATAATTTAGATTAGCCCCAACACTATCACCTTGTTCCAACATTGTAATTGGGTTTAGCCCCAACACTATCACCTTGTTCCTACATTGTAATTGGGGTTAGCCCCAACACTATCACCTTGTTCCAACATTGTAATTGGTTAGCCCCAACACTATAACCTTGTTCCAACATTGTAATTGGTTAGCCCCAACACTATAACCTTGTTCCAACATTGTAATTGGTTAGCCCCAACACTATCACCTTGTTCCAACATTGTAATTGTTTAGCCCCAACACTATAACCTTGTTCCAACATTGTAATTGGTTAGCCCCAACACTATCACCTTGTTCCAACATTGCAATTTGGGTTAGCCCCAACACTATTACCTTGTTCTAACACTATAATTTAGATTAGCCCCAACACTATCACCTTGTTCCAACATTGTAATTGGGGTTAGCCCCAACACTATCACCTTGTTCCAACATTGTAATTGGGGTTAGCCCCAACACTATCACCTTGTTCCAGCATTGTAATTGGTTAGCCCCAACACTATAACCGTGTTCCAACATTGTAATTGGTTAGCACCAACACTATAATCTTGTTCCAACATTGTAATTGGTTAGCCCCAACTCTATCACCTTGTTTCAACATTGTAATTGGTTAGCCCCAACACTATAACCTTGTTCCAACATTGTAATTGGTTAGCCCCAACACTATCACCTTGTTCCAACATTGCAATTTGGGTTAGCCCCAACACTATCAACTTGTTCCAACATTGCAATTTGGGTTAGCTCCAACACTATTACCTTGTTCTAACACTATAATTTAGATTAGCCCCAACACTATCACCTTGTTCCAACATTGTAATTAGGGTTAGCCCCAACACTATCACCTTGTTCCAACATTGTAATTGGGGTTAGCCCCAACACTATCACCTTGTTCCAACATTGTAATTGGGGTTAGCCCCAACACTATCGCCTTGTTCCAACATTGTACCGGGTTAGCCCCAACACTATCGCCTTGTTCCAACATTATAATTGGGGTTAATCCCAACACTATCACCTTGTTCCAACATTGTAATTGGGGTTAGCCCCAACACTATCACCTTGTTCCAACATTGCAATTTGGGTTAGCTCCAACACTATTACCTTGTTCTAACACTATAATTTAGATTAGCCCCAACACTATCACCTTGTTCCAACATTGTAATTGGGGTTAGCCCCAACACTATCACCTTGTTCCAACATTGTAATTGGTGTTAGCCCCAACACTATCACCTTGTTCCAACATTGTAATTGGGGTTAGCCCCAACACTATCACCTTGTTCCAACATTGTAATTGGTTAGCCCCAACACTATAACCTTGTTCCAACATTGTAATTGGTTAGCTCCAACACTATAACCTTGTTCCAACATTGTAATTGGTTAGCCCCAACACTATCACCTTGTTCCAACATTGTAATTGGTTAGCCCCAACACTATAACCTTGTTCCAACATTGTAATTGGTTAGCCCCAACACTATCACCTTGTTCCAACATTGTAATTGGTTAGCCCCAACATTATCACCTTTTTCCAACATTGCAATTGGGGTTAATCCCAACACTATCACCTTGTTCCAGCATTGTAATTGGTTAGCCCCAACACTATAACCTTGTTCTAACATTGTAATTGGTTAGCCCCAACACTATCGCCTTGTTCCAACATTGTACTTGGGGTTAGCCCCAACACTATCGCCTTGTTCCAACATTGTAATTGGGGTTAGCCCCAATACTATCACCTTGTTCCAACATTGTAATTGGTTAGCCCCGACACTATAACCTTGTTCCAACATTGTAATTGGTTAGCCCCAACACTATCACCTTGTTTTAACATTGCAATTGGGGTTAGCCCCAACACTATCGCCTTGTTCCAACATTGTACTTCGGGTTAGCCCCAACACTATCGCCTTGTTCCAACATTGTAATTGGGGTTAACCCCAAAACTATCACCTTGTTCCAACATTGTAATTGGGGTTAGCCCCAACACTATCACCTTGTTCCAACATTGTACTTGGGGTTAGCCCCAACACTATCACCTTGTTCCAACATTGTAATTGGTTAGCCCCAACACTATAACCTTGTTCCAACATTGTAATTGGTTAGCCCCAACACTGTAACCTTGTTCCAACATTGTAATTGGTTAGCCCCAACACTATCTCCTTGTTCCAACATTGTAATTGGTTAGCCCCAACACTATAACCTTGTTCCAACATTGTAATTGGTTAGCCCCAACACTATCACCTTGTTCCAACATTGCAATTTGGGTTAGCCCCAACACTATCACCTTGTTCCAACATTGTACTTGGGGTTAGCCCCAACACTATCGCCTTGTTCCAGCATTGTACTTGGCGTTAGCCCCAACACTATCGCCTTGTTCCAACATTGTAATTGGGGTTAACCTGAACACTATCACCTTGTTCCAACATTGTAATTGCATTTAGCCCAACACTATCACCTTGTTCCAAGACTGTAATTGGGGTTAGCCCCAACACTATCACCTTGTTCCAACATTGCAATTTGGGTTAGCTCCAACACTATTACCTTGTTCTAACACTATAATTTAGATTAGCCCCAACACTATAACCTTGTTCCAACATTGTAATTGGGGTTAGCCCCAACACTATCACCTTGTTCCAACATTGTAATTGGGGTTAGCCCCAACACTATCACCTTGTTCCAACATTGTAATTGGGGTTAGCCCCAACACTAACACCTTGTTCCAACATTGTAATTGGTTAGCCCCAACACTATCAGCTTGTTCCAACATTGTAATTGGTTAGCCCCAACACTATCACCTTGTTCCAACATTGCAATTGGGGTTACCCCAACACTATCACCTTGTTCCAACATTGTAATTGGTTAGCCCCAACACTATAACCTTGTTCCAACATTGTAATTGGTTAGCCCCAACACTATCGCCTTGTTCCAACATTGTACTTGGGGTTAGCCCCAACACTATCGCCTTGTTCCAACATTGTAATTGGGGTTAGCCCCAACACTATCACCTTGTTCCAACATTGTAATTGGTTAGCCCCAACACTATAACCGTGTTCCAACATTGTAATTGGTTAGCCCCAACACTATCACCTTGTTTCAACATTGCAATTTGGGTTAGCCCCAACACTATCGCCTTGTTCCAACATTGTACTTGGGGTTAGCCCCAACACTATCGCCTTGTTCCAACATTGTAATTGGGGTTAACCCCAACACTATCACCTTGTTCCAACATTGTAATTGGGGTTAGCCCTAACACTATTACCTTGTTCCAACATTGTACTTGGGGTTAGCCCCACCACTATCACCTTGTTCCAACATTGTAATTGGTTAACCCCAACATTATAACCTTGTTCCAACATTGTAATTGGTTAGCCCCAACACTATAACCTTGTTCCAACATTGTAATTGGTTAGCCCCAACACTATCACCTTGTTCCAATATTGTAATTGGTTAGCCCCAACACTATAACCTTGTTCCAACATTGTAACTGGTTAGCCCCAACACTATCACCTTGTTCCAACATTGCAATTTGGGTTAGCCCCAACACTATCACCTTGTTCCAGCATTGTACTTGGGGTTAGCTCAAACACTATCACCTTGTTCCAACATTGTACTTGGCGTTAGCCCCAACACTATCGCCTTGTTCCAACATTGTAATTGGGGTTAACCCGAACACTATCACCTTGTTCCAACATTGTAATTGGGGTTAGTCCCAAAACTATCACCTTGTTCCAACATTGTAATTGCGTTTAGCCCAACACTATCAGCTTGTTCCAACATTGCAATTTGGGTTAGGCCCAACACTATCACCTTGTTCCAACACTGTAATTGGGGTTAGCCCCAACACTATCACCTTGTTCCAACATTGCAATTTGGGTTAGCCCCAACACTATCACCTTGTTCCAACACTGTAATTGGGGTTAGCCCCAACACTATCACCTTGTTCCAACATTGCAATTTGGGTTAGCCCCAACACTATTACCTTGTTCTAACACTATAATTTAGATTAGCCCCAACACTATCACCTTGTTCCAACATTGTAATTGGGTTTAGCCCCAACACTATCACCTTGTTCTTACATTGTAATTGGGGTTAGCCCCAACAGTATCACCTTGTTCCAACATTGTAATTGGTTAGCCCCAACACTATAACCTTGTTCCAACATTGTAATTGGTTAGCCCCAACACTATAACCTTGTTCCAACATTGTAATTGGTTAGCCCCAACACTATCACCTTGTTCCAACATTGTAATTGGTTAGCCCCAACACTATAACCTTGTTCCAACATTGTAATTGGTTAGCCCCAACACTATCACCTTGTTCCAACATTGCAATTTGGGTTAGCCCCAACACTATCACCTTGTTCCAACATTGTACTTGGTTAGCCCCAACACTATCACCTTGTTCCAACATTGCAATTTGGATTAGCCCCAACACTATCGCCTTGTTCCAACATTGTACTTGGGGTTAGCCCCAACACTATCGCCTTGTTCCAACATTGTACTTGGCGTTAGCCCCAACACTATCGCCTTGTTCCAACATTGTAATTGGGGTTAACCTGAACACTATCACCTTGTTCCAACATTGTAATTGGGGTTAGCCCCTAAACTATCACCTTGTTCCAACATTGTAATTGCATTTAGCCCAACACTATCACCTTGTTCCAACATTGCAATTTGGTTTAGCCCCAACACTATCACCTTGTTCCAACATTGTAATTGGGGTTAGCCCCAACACTATCACCTTGTTCAAACATTGTAATTGGGGTTAGCCCAACACTATCACCTTGTTCCAACATTGTAATTTGGGTTAGCCCCAACACTATCACCTTGTTCCAACATTTTAATATGGGTTAGCCCCAACACTATCACCTTGTTCCAACATTGTAATTGGTTAGCCCCAACACTATAACCTTGTTCCAACATTGTAATTGGTTAGCCCCAACACTATAACCTTGTTCCAACATTGTAATTGGTTAGCCCCAACACTATCACCTTGTTCCAACATTGTAATTGGTTAGCCCCAACACTATAACCTTGTTCCAACATTGTAATTGGTTAGCCCCAACACTATCACCTTGTTCCAACATTGTAATTGGTTAGCCCCAACACTATCACCTTTTTCCAACATTGCAATTGGGGTTAACCCCAACACTATCACCTTGTTCCAGCATTGTAATTTGTTAGCCCCAACACTATAACCTTGTTCCAACATTGTAATTGGTTAGCCCCAACACTATCGCCTTGTTCCAACATTGTACTTGGGGATAGCCCCAACACTATCGCCTTGTTCCAACATTGTAATTGGGGTTAGCCCCAATACTATCACCTTGTTCCAACATTGTAATTGGTTAGCCCCAACACTATAACCTTGTTCCAACATTGTAATTGGTTAGCCCCAACACTATCACCTTGTTTCAACATTGCAATTTGGGTTAGCCCCAACACTATCGCCTTGTTCCAACATTGTACATCGGGTTAGCCCCAACACTATCGCCTTGTTCCAACATTGTAATTGGGGTTAACCCCAACACTATCACCTTGTTCCAACATTGTAATTGGGGTTAGCCCCAACACTATCACCTTGTTCCAACATTGTACTTGGGGTTAGCCCCAACACTATCACCTTGTTCCAACATTGTAATTGGTTAGCCCCAACACTATAACCTTGTTCCAACATTGTAATTGGTTAGCCCCAACACTATAACCTTGTTCCAACATTGTAATTGGTTAGCCCCAACACTATCACCTTGTTCCAACATTGTAATTGGTTAGCCCCAACACTATAACCTTGTTCCAACATTGTAATTGGTTAGCCCCAACACTATCACCTTGTTCCAACATTGCAATTTGGGTTAGCCCCAAAACTATCACCTTGTTCCAACATTGTACTTGGGGTTAGCCCCAACACTATTGCCTTGTTCCAACATTGTACTTGGCGTTAGCCCCAACACTATCACCTTGTTCCAACATTGTAATTGGGGTTAACCTGAACACTATCACCTTGTTCCAACATTGTAATTGCATTTAGCCCAACACTATCACCTTGTTCCAAGACTGTAATTGGGGTTAGCCCCGACACTATCACCTTGTTCCAACATTGCAATTTGGGTTAGCTCCAACACTATTACCTTGTTCTAACACTATAATTTAGATTAGCCCCAACACTATAACCTTGTTCCAACATTGTAATTGGGGTTAGCCCCAACACTATCACCTTGTTCCAAGATTGTAATTGGGGTTAGCCCCAACACTATCACCTTGTTCCAACATTGTAATTGGGGTTAGCCCCAACACTAACACCTTTTTCCAACATTGTAATTGGTTAGCCCCAACACTATCAGCTTGTTCCAACATTGTAATTGGTTAGCCCCAACACTATCACCTTGTTCCAACATTGCAATTGGGGTTACCCCAACACTATCACCTTGTTCCAACATTGTAATTGGTTAGCCCCAACACTATAACCTTGTTCCAACATTGTAATTGGTTAGCCCCAACACTATCGCCTTGTTCCAACATTGTACTTGGGGTTAGCCCCAACACTATCGCCTAGTTCCAACATTGTAATTGGGGTTAGCCCCAACACTATCACCTTGTTCCAACATTGTAATTGGTTAGCCCCAACACTATAACCTTGTTCCAACATTGTAATTGGTTAGCCTCAACACTATCACCTTGTTTCAACATTGCAATTTGGGTTAGCCCCAACACTATCGCCTTGTTCCAACATTGTACTTGGGGTTAGCCCCAACACTATCGCCTTGTTCCAACATTGTAATTGGGGTTAACCCCAACACTATCACCTTGTTCCAACATTGTAATTGGGGTTAGCCCTGACACTATCACCTTGTTCCAACATTGTACTTGGGGTTAGCCCCACCACTATCACCTTGTTCCAACATTGTAATTGGTTAGCCCCAACACTATAACCTTGTTCCAACATTGTAATTGGTTAGCCCCAACACTATAACCTTGTTCCAACATTGTAATTGGTTAGCCCCAACACTATCACCTTGTTCCAATATTGTAATTGGTTAGCCCCAACACTATAACCTTGTTCCAACATTGTAACTGGTTAGCCCCAATGCTATCACCTTGTTCCAACATTGCAATTTGGGTTAGCCCCAACACTATCACCTTGTTCCAGCATTGTACTTGGGGTTAGCCCCAACACTATCGCCTTGTTCCAACATTGTACTTGGCGCTAGCCCCAACACTATTGCCTTGTTCCAACATTGTAATTGGGGTTAACCCGAACACTATCACCTTGTTCCAACATTGTAATTGGGGTTAGTCCCAAAACTATCACCTTGTTCCAACATTGTAATTGCGTTTAGCCCAACACTATCAGCTTGTTCCAACATTGCAATTTGGGTTAGCCCCAACACTATCACCTTGTTCCAACACTGTAATTGGGGTTAGCCCCAACACTATCACCTTGTTCCAACATTGCAATTTGGGTTAGCCCCAAGACTATCACCTTGTTCCAACACTGTAATTGGGGTTAGCCCCAACACTATCACCTTGTTCCAACATTGCAATTTGGGTTAGCCCCAACACTATTACCTTGTTCTAACACTATAATTTAGATTAGCACCAACACTATCACCTTGTTCCAACATTGTAATTGGGTTTAGCCCCAACACTATCACCTTGTTCCTACATTGTAATTGGGGTTAGCCCCAACACTATCACCTTGTTCCAACATTGTAATTGGTTAGCCCCAACACTATAACCTTGTTCCAACATTGTAATTGGTTAGCCCCAACACTATAACCTTGTTCCAACATTGTAATTGGTTAGCCCCAACACTATCACCTTGTTCCAACATTGTAATTGGTTAGCCCCAACACTATAACCTTGTTCCAACATTGTAATTGGTTAGCCCCAACACTATCACCTTGTTCCAACATTGCAATTTGGATTAGCCCCAACACTATCACCTTGTTCCAACATTGTACTTGGGGTTAGCCCCAACACTATCGCCTTGTTCCAACATTGTACTTGGCGTTAGCCCCAACACTATCGCCTTGTTCCAACATTGTAATTGGGGTTAACCTGAACACTATCACCTTGTTCCAACATTGTAATTGGGGTTAGCCCCAAAACTATCACCTTGTTCCAACATTGTAATTGCATTTAGCCCAGCACTATCACCTTGTTCCAACATTGCAATTTGGGTTAGCCCCAACACTATCACCTTGTTCCAACACTGTAATTGGGGTTAGCCCCAACACTATCACCTTGCTCCAACATTGCAATTTGGGTTAGCTCCAACACTATTACCTTGTTCTAACACTATAATTTAGATTAGCCCCAACACTATCACCTTGTTCCAACATTGTAATTGGGGTTAGCCCCAACACTATCACCTTGTTCCAACATTGTAATTGGGGTTAGCCCCAACACTATCACCTTGTTCCAACATTGTAATTTGGTTAGCCCCAACACTATCACCTTGTTCCAACATTGTAATTGGGGTTAGCCCCAACACTATCACCTTGTTCCAACATTGTAATTGTTTAGCCCCAACACTATAACCTTGTTCCAACATTGTAATTGGTTAGCCCCAACACTATAACCTTGTTCCAACATTGTAATTGGTTAGCCCCAACACTATCACCTTGTTCCAACATTGTAATTGGTTAGCCCCAACACTATAACCTTGTTCCAACATTGTAATTGGTTAGCCCCAACACTATCACCTTGTTCCAACATTGTAATTGGTTAGCCCCAACACTATCACCTTGTTCCAACATTGCAATTGGGGTTAACCCCAACACTATCACCTTGTTCCAACATTGTAATTGGTTAGCCCCAACACTATAACCTTGTTCCAACATTGTAATTGGTTAGCCCCAACACTATCGCCTTGTTCCAACATTGTACTTGGGGTTAGCCCCAACACTATCGCCTTGTTCCAACATTGTAATTGGGGTTAGCCCCAACACTATCACCTTGTTCCAACATTGTAATTGGTTAGCCCCAACACTAACACCTTGTTCCAACATTGTAATTGGGGTTAACCCCAACACTATCACCTTGTTCCAACATTGTAATTGGGGTTAGCCACAACACTATCACCTTGTTCCAACATTGTACTTCGGGTTAGCCCCCAAAACTATCACCTTGTTCCAACATTGTAATTGCGTTTAGCCCAACACTATCACCTTGTTCCAACATTGTAATTAGGGTTAGCCCCAACACTATCACCTTGTTCCAACATTGTAGTTGGTGAGCCACAACACTATCACCTTGTTCCAACATTGTAATTGGTTAGCCACAACACTATCACCTTCTTCCCACATTTCTTAACAAATAGGCATTCCAGAGTCAAAATAGGCACATTCTTATAATTTCCAGCAGCCTTTCCCAGGGGAGTGCCCCAGTGATCCATACTCTCCCTACTATTGTTTTCAGTCTTTATTTACACACTACCCTCTGACCTCCTTTCCTATTACTCTTTATGCAGATCACATGGTTCTCCTTTGATTGAATCCCTTACATTCAGTTATTCAAACCCATCTTCGGTCCGATCTCCACTCCCTTAATTCTGGCTAAACAACTATAAGCTACTTTTAAACCCATCCTAAACAAAATGTATGATAGTTGTAATCTGAGAAAAGCTGAAAAAACTCCTAAAAATCTCAATATCACAGATCTCAATGGTTCCCCATAGAAATATCCATGTCATTTAAATATGTCAGTTTATAGTAAGATGACTAACTTAACTTCCAAAGCCACAATGAAAACACAAGAAAAAATATATATTTCTTTTATTCCCAAAAATATCCCCCTTTCTCTCCAGACCTGATAGAGCTACAATAGGCGAAGGAGTCCTTCTGAGTGTTCTCTCCACATCAGAGCCACAACCTATAAAAAAGTTATTCACTCTAAGTATTCAATTCCAGTTCCCATACTCAAGAATACAACTGCATCACCCTCCACAAAGCTCAATGGCTACCAGTCTTCTTCAGAATTCGGCTACCCTAACGGTTTCTTCTGTTTAGACTATTTCATCCGGATGCCTTCTTACCTTTTGCAGCCAAACTCCATAATAAAACTACCCCTACAACTTTCCCAATTAACTCCCTCTCTCCAATCTTCACGGAATCAACCACTCCTTTTCCACGCTTGCACCCAAACTCTGGCAATCCCCCCCCCACTTAAAGAAAGTCTCTGCTTTTCCCACTTTCAGAACACAACTCAAAAGATACCTCTAGCTAACATTAGACTGCAAGAGTTTTTTTTCACTGGACGCGTCACTTAACTCCCTCCATACCTACATCACTTCTTACTTTGACCTTCTGTTCTTACCAGTTGCTTCCTTCTCATTAATTCACATTTGTTATTCTACTGTTTTAACAACAATTACATATTGGTAACTCCATGTTTGTGAATGTGTTCTGTTTTATTTTTATTTATTTATTTTAGTTATTCATATTTTTGGTGAATTTCTCCATTCAGGCTATGCCTGCAAATGGACTATTGTGATCAGTGTACATACTAAAATAAAGTAAAATAAATAAAAATAAAAGTTATGTCAGCTTTCCAATTGTGCAAGCATTATGGAGGTCCACTTGATGAGAAACAGGAGGCTTGGATACCTTCTTCACCACCCCCTTCTGATGTGGCTTATGTTGGGTCTGATATAAAAGATGTGGATCCTCACTGAGGATGGATGAAGACTCCATTGAGTTGTGTGCATCCATGACCCACCATGTGCAGCCCTGTCACACTTTCAGCACTTGATAGAGGCAATGGTGAAATGTCAGGCATGATAATGCCTTGGCTATACTGAGTCCCTTCTGCAGCAAGTAGCAGATTTTATGGAGTGCCAGGTCCAACCATCAGGCCACTAGAGGGCTGGGAAGGGTTCTAGAAATAATGCACTTGTATTTAGGTGAAATCTAGAAAATGTCAAATGTACTGCTATTCTCTATGACTGAAATGTGGTATGTTGACTCTGGGATCTTATTCTGTAATATTTCATTGATATATGAGATACTTCCAGACTTTGTCTGTTTCTTCAACACTTTTCAAGCCTGGCCTTACTGAAATGGGCTGAAGTAAGCTATTATACAACTGTGAGGCCTTGTCTCCTAACTGCACCTCCCCTTCCTGTTCAACTGCCTCTGATAATAATCCCCCCTAAAATCTATGTATTACTGTCTTTTTCAGTGAGAGCAATGACTCTTCAGATTGTTTACAGAAAATTGCTTGTCCTCCTTTTCTTCTTTTATGCACATAGCTAATGACCACTTTGACGTAATGCCCAAAGTTCAGTTTCTAGCTTGCTTATGTACCAGCAATCTAGGAAGGTAAAATGCTGTCCTGACTAGCACTCTCATTGCCATCATTAACCTCCTTTTCCCATTCTCTACATGAGGTCAGGGTGTCAGGTCAACTGTCACCATCTGTGTGTGTTCAGTGCTACACTCCTGCCTTCTTTGACACTCTTGTCTGATTGACTCAGGTCTTCTCACAATCCATCCACTTCTTTGCTGGACACCCTTGTTTCCTCGTGTTTTTCCCTCTCTGTCCCAAATCTACTGTTTTTGTGCTTGAACTACCATAATTATTTTCTCTTTGACCTTTTTTTTTTTTTTGCAATTGCAGCTACTTTGAATTTTAAAACCTGCAAAAGTGTGCAAAGAAATATATATGTGCCTGTGTGTATGTGTGTGTGTGTGTGTGTGTGTGTGTGTGTGTGTGTGTGTGTGTGTGTGTGTGTGTTCGTGCATGTATACATGCGTGTGTGTGTGTGTGTGTGTGTGTGTGTGTGTGTGTGTGTGTGTGTGTGTGTGTGTGTGTCTCTGCATGTGTACATGTATGCATGCACACGTGTGTGTCAGAGCTGTAGCTAGTTCATCTAATCTGTTGCCTCCTTAACTATACTAGGTCTATTGTTCCAGATTTGCGGTCCTCAACTCTTTAAATTGAAGAGCAAAAAAAAAGTTTTCTACTTTAAGATGTAGAAAACCACTTACAATAAATACTTTGTAGCAAGTGTTTTGCTACAGTTACCATACTAACAACTGTTTCAGCCCTGGCGCCATTTACATTGCAGTATCCACATTTGTTTTTGAATGCCAGTACTGTAGTAAAGCCTCATCCTCAACTGCCAATGATCACACCCTCTAACACAGGCTGTTCCCTTCATTCCATGCTAGTTATGCATCTGTACATGGTTGTGATTCACATGACTGACAACTCATTTAGTCAACAAGTTTTTGCATTTGTAAATATGAGCAATTGCACAAATGTGTAAATGCACATTTATGTGAATCACAACTGGTTGAATTCAAATTTTATATAGTGTAGATATGAGTGAGTGTTCCAAGAAATGACTGAAAAGGTGGTCATTGTGAAAATATGCAAGATCACTTTATAGAGGGCTGTGTGTATGAACACTTCCATGTTAGGGTTAGAGTTAAGGTTAGGAAAGGGGATATATTTAGTGTTGTGCCTGTATGGTGATGTGTGTATTCTGTGTTCTTATATTTTATGTAGTGGTATTGTTACATAAATGATTTTTAGTCCCACCCCATCCCTCTTACTCATGTCTGCTAACTCTAATCCTGCCTCTGATCCTAACCCAATATATTACTTTACATCACTAAAAAGTCTTTCCCTAGCAGCACCACTATCCAGATGATGCCTGGTCTGGTTTATTGCTGGGAATTTACTAATAATGGTACAGAAGTTTGCAATGATTTGCAAATCATTCATTTTCTGTGTCACACATTTATACAGTTGCTCATTTATGCTCTGTCATTTCTGCGTCACTCATTTGTATTGTCAACCAGTCATGATATAATCTTATATATGTCAATCTAAACTTCAGTAGATTGGTCTATAAATGCGATCGAAGACACTGTTCTTCGAATGCATAATAGTCGAACCTAAAACATCAAAAACACATAACCGCGAATGGCCACCTCCGCAAATTTTTTCCTAGGGAAAAAATTTGCGAGGCCATAAACCAACGAAACACACTTCCCAATCCTAATCAAGTATGGGGCTTCACCCCCCACACCTCCCAACATAGGGGGCTGCATCCCTACACCCCCCCCTAACTAAATATACTAACTCAGAGATCGCTTAACGTTGGGGAACAGGGCAAACCACAAGAACGGGCAACTGAATTTTTTCCCTAGGAAAAAATGTGCATACTTGGCTGTTCGCGGTTATGTATTTTCGATGTTTTCAGTTCAACTATTACGCATTCAAAGAAGAGTGTCTTTGATCGCATAATAGGGAACCCAGTAGATCAACCCTATAAACATTGACCAAAAAAGGTAATACAAAATGACATTCTAACATGCATTGTGCAAGGTTCAACCTCAGATCATACAAAAGAAATCATTTTTTTTGTTTGCAAGAGGCAAATCTCGCTGCACCCTCATGTGAGGAGATGGCACCTACATGCACTCCCTTGGTAATTATACATGCCAACTCTAAGACTGCACAATCCCCAGCCACAGGAATTGTTGGTCTTGCACACCTGACAAGCATTTGTTTTGTCAACCAAAATGTGTCAACAAAACAGACATTGACATTTGGGAGTTTTGCTGATTAAAAATGCATATATATATATATATATATATATATATATATATATATATATATATGAGGAATTATAATGTTTCATCAAAATGTTATAACATTGAACCTAACATGATTGAAAGTAAATGTTCAAACTGTAAATAATCGAAAAAGTAAAAAAAAAAAATCCTTTTTTTTTTGCCAAGAGGGCATACCTCTTTGCACCCCCACACCCCCTGATAGTTATATACACCAACACTGAGATTGCATTCATCCTTCCTGTTTAGTGATATTGAACAGAAAAAAGTTGGCACTGTTCTGTCAGCTGTACTGGCATTTTCTCTGTTTGATGTAAACCACTTCTAAATGACAGATGAGCAAGATATATATATATATATATATATATATATATATATATATATATATATATATATATGCAACTCAGCACCACAGATGTCACCTTTTTGGGGGGATCTCTAACAGACTCTTTGAGTGGCTTTCAAGTAAGCTAATACTCCCCCACTGTGTTCTGTCACATACAGTGAAATGTGAATATATGTGAATTGTAGCGTCTGTGTGTTTATGGTGGCTAATGCTATTCCTTCTTTCAGAGATGGTCTTCAGTTAAGTCTAATGGTGTGAAGACCTGTGCTGAAATGTCTTCATTTGGTTATTCTTAATTAAGTGCAAGTTTTACATACATATGCTACATTTTCATTTGCTCTCTGAATATTGTCTTGAGGTTCACCTACTTCAGTATGGAGGGGTCACTTGACTAGAAAAGTGGTCATGCAGAAAGCTCTTGATCTACTGGTTCAGATAATTTTAAAAGCAATTTATTTAATAGCTCCAGATTAGGCCTCAAACTATAGGCTTCACTATCTACTTGCTATATCTGCAGAGAGGCTCACCAGCAACTGGTCTGACAAAATTCTGGCCTCTGTGGTCACCACCTCACACTACATACCCAGGGCTACTGGAGTTATCCATATGTCCAGCCTACTACAGAGCTGATCTGAAAACCCCTTAGTTAAAGGACACTGCGGATGCCATATGTCTACCATATTAAACATCTGAATTAAACTGGGCACTTCATATATTGCATTGTCCTAGGTTCCTCAAACCTCCATTTTCCAGGTCTGGATTTACAATTAAAATGAAATTTTTGTCAAATGAGCTAAATAGTCTCAGGCATTTTGCATATAACGATGTTTGTATTTTCTCTGAGTCAACACATCATTGTGATTTGAAAGGATGAATGGAGAATAATTCTCAGTACATCACTGTTGCCATTGCCTTATTCAGCCTCTTAGACTGCAGGCACTTTCCATGCCAAGGGAAACCTTACTGAATCAGCACAGATAGCCCTTTTAAGAAAAGCTGGTGCTATCAGCCACTACATAGCTTCGCTGCAGCAAACGTTGTGGCCTTGTTCCGTGTAATACTGTTATACTATTATGTCGATATTATCAATCGTAACAAAAAATTACGACATGCTCCCAACATTGTAAGTAAAAAAACTTAATCTCTCCTTTTTTGTAATAATTTTGAAAGGAAAAAAAAGGAAAGTAATCAATAGACATGCACAGAAATAAAACTTGAACTGTAGTGAGCTCAATGGCCTAACTCAGCCTAGACTCTAAGGGTATAGCGAAAGGCTCCTTCAGTCCCAGTCTCCACAGAGGGCACAAAAGGGCTTAGGACATGACAATCCTAATTTAATGCTGTGCCTCAAGTCAAAAGACAACCAACAGGTAACACACCATCCTCTTCCCCAAGACTTAAGGTCTTACAAAAAGGCATATCATAAACTGCACATTACCCTTTAAGGAATTTCAGTAATAAAAAAAAAATACTAGATGGTAGTCCCAAGCAACATGTCAGGTGGGGGACCCAGCAGCAGCCAAAGAAGCTTCGGTTGAAATTACAAATGGTCGATCTTCAGATGTGATTATAATTTCCAAGCCCTCAGCAGAGCAAAGAAATGGGGGAGAATACCAAACAAGAATTAGAATCCAGGTCTGGTCTGGAGTTACTGAGGAAGAATGTCTTAGACCGTCTTTTACCACGCTGCAAACATTAGTTCATCTTTAAGCACAGTCAACTTGCTGTATAGTTTTATAGGTAACGACTGATAACAGTTTACCCCTTATTGTCCCTCTTTATAGACCACTGGTTCCTGCTGTTTCCCCTTTTGTCTTTTTCTTTATATATAGGTTCGACATTAATGGACTAGGTGAAAATGAACAGGTGTTCTTTCCTGCAATCATTCTCAGCCATCACAACATCTACCATAGACTTTGATTTCAAGTCCTCAGACTGCTGGGAGGGGAGCTTCTTCCATGGCTTTTAAGCATCACCCATATGGATCTATCCTTCAGGGCACTACATTTTAGGAAGGTTTCTACTTTTGCCTTATAGGAAAATTAGAAAAGTGTTACCCATAGGCCAACCACAGTATAGCAGCACAATGCAGCTTTATTGGAAATTCTTTCTTCTAACTTGTTCAGTAACATAAATGTTCTCCTTCTCTCTAAATGGTTTGCTTACTAACTCAGAGGAATTTAACTTTGCAGTGATGGCTAGTGTATTCAGGCATTCGAGTCTTTTCTCATCAAAGACCACATCTCTGGACTTTATGCCTGAGGCACAACTTGACACTGAGTGACTTTAAACAGTATCTAAAAATGTACTTATTTGAACTTGCCTTTCATCAGCTATGCATTTTATTGTGTCATCACTATTTATTTCTAGCTTGTTTTCATTATATCTCTTGTTTTCTTTATATTTTGTATCACCTTCTTTGTTTTATCTTGTATTTGTTTAATGCACACTTCTGTGGTATAATCATGTTAATAAATGTGAAGCTGGTGTTGATCCTAGCTTAGTACCACTTTCATTCAGTTTAGCTTGTTTAAGTATTAAGTCTTCACCCAGAAAATTCAAGTAATAACAGTGATGCATCAATAACTACAACCATGAGGTACATAATCATCCCAAGTTTCCCCTCTGCATACTTTCAACAATTAATGGAGTAGAAAACGTATAAGTCTGAAAAGCTTCAGGTATAAAACTTACACATCAGGCTCTTCCACACCTTACGGGAGGCCACTAAAAAGTAAATTACGTCTGCAGGAACCATTTCTGAAATTGTTTTTTTGCTTTTTAGAGGAAATTCTTTTTTATCCATCTAGTGCATCTGTTGTGCTGTCTCATCTTTGAACATGCTCTATTTTCAAGTGTGACTCTTTCATTTGGATTTATAAGGCTTCAATCTTTTCTTTGTGCACCTCCAGGTTAAATTTGAAGGCTGATGAATCCTGCAAAATACCTTAAAGCATGCCAGTTAAATGAAATGACGCGGTTTGAATTTCATCCATGTCTTCACTCATATTCAGTGCTGCCATGATTTAAGCAGATCAATCAGTTGCTCTGGACCCTTAGAATACTACATGTGCACTGTTTTCCACATCTCTGATTCTATGCTCACAGATACATGGAAAGCACATCTGGATGCTGATATTTTAAACTAGGTCTCAGCCACTATAAACACACATTTACCAGAGCATATAGGGAGAGCTATTAACTTTAGTGTGCCGCTATACTGCTGGCTTTCTTGTAGTCCCTCACATACTTTGTTTCTCAAGGGTTCTCTATATGTCTAATACCCATTATCTTGAAACTTATAAGACTGAATGTGCCAGAATGAAAACTGCAAACTCATGAATCTCCTGGGCTGTGGAGTCATGAAGAAACAGCTGATATGTTTAATTAAGGAAGGGATGGTATGTTTTGTTTTTGTACATTCTAGAGCAGTGGGATTTTGATATTTTTGGTAGGTGTTTTTCAGTGCTGTGGGTTTTGGTACACTATGTTTTGTTTTTAAATGGTAAACAAGATTTTTGTTATATATTAATGCACATCTTACTAATGCAGAATGTGGAGTTCAGTGACTGCACTCATGGTGAGCTTGTTACGCACACTTCTGACATCAGAAGACTGCATAACAACGTTGTGCACCTTTCAAGCTTAGTAGGTTCTAGTCTTGTACTACAGCATACATAGCAGCTACCACTGAACAGCATCAGAAATGTTTGATATCTTTGAAAGCTGTAATATTCTTCACAATGCCACAGCAGGGAGTAGTGGCACACTAAAGTCTCTAATAGCTTTTGAAGCCATTGGCCAGTCAGTGATTCTTGTCTATTCTAGCTGTTCTATATGTGGAAGCACAAATGGATCAGTACAGCCTTCGCACATGTAAAACACTCTGCATCCCTACTCTTTCTTGCTCTGTAACAATTAATACATCAGACCAGTTAAAGCTCCATGTACAACCGATTATTATAGGTTCATAGGTAGGTACTAGGCTATCTGCCCTAGGGCATTTATAAGCCTAGCCAGAATGTGTTGGCTTTCGCCTCCCTTTTAGACTAGATTCCTGAGCCTGTGTCCAGCAGGGCCATAGAAGTGATCCCAGGAGTAAATTTACGATTTCCCATCCACTCATCAAGATTTCTCTTGAAGAGGGTCAGCCAGGGGCTCTGCCTAACATGGATTGGGATTCTATTCCAGAGCGAGGGAAGCCTTTGGGATATGAATCTATCCCTCCAGTATGTCCTTTTTATTGTTGTGCCAAGGTTAAAATCCCTGGAGCATGTAGCTCTAATGGATTTGGTTTTCCTGAGGTGGAGCATGTCCAACAATTCCGGGTTAGACATGGCCTTGTACGTCAGGCAGAGATTGCCTCTGAGTAGGCAGTAAGCAACTGAGTAGAGATGGAGTTTCTTTAGTCGAGCTGCATAGGGCATCTGTTTGAGGCCCACGATCCTCTTGGTGAGGTATTTTTGAGGTCTCTCCAGCTGTTGCAGGTGTTGGGTAAGGTACATCCCAAATAGGGCATTGTACTCAATTATGGGCCTGATGAGCGATGAGTAGAGGGCCACAATGACCTCTCTTGATCTAGATGTGAACCATTTTGTGATTAGGTGAGCTATATAGAAGGTTTTTCTAACCACTTTGGCAATGTGATTGTCAAAGGAGAGATTACTATCTACTTGGGTCCCCAGATCCCTAATTACTTCTTCCGTACTTAGTGGATTACCTCCTATGTTGTAGTTTATGGGCACTTTGTTTTTTCCAAAGGGGGTGACTATGCACTTTTTGGCATTTAGCTTGAGGCCATGATTAGACACCAGGTATCCGTCTCCGTAAGGCCCTTCTGGAGGATGCTTGTGTCAGCCGGTGAGTCAATTATGGCTCCCAGTTTGCGATCATCTGCAAACTTGATAAGCCACAGTCCTCCCATGTTTGCCTGTACCTCAGAGAAGTATATACCGAACAAGAGGGGTCCCAGGACAGAGCCCTGTGGGATGCCACTTGTAACCGGTTTAGAGTCGGACATGGCACCCGTGACTCTGACTATGTGAGTTCTATCCCTGAGCCAGTTTGCAACCCATCTTGTGACATATGGGTTAATATTTAAACTGGTAAGCTTATTTATGATGCCAGAGTGGGGTATTGTGTCGAAGGCCTTAGCGAGGTCCAGGTAGGCTGTGTGGACTACATTTCCCTCATCTATGGCTTTGTTAACTATTTTGAAGAAGTCAACTAGGTTTAAGAGGCAAGATCTGACTTTAACAAAGCGGAATTGGGTAGGGTCCAGTGTTTGGAGGTTCCCAGTGTCTTTGTTTACGAGATCCATGATGATGCGCTCCATAGCCTTGCAGACCAGGCTAGTCAGGCTTATAGGGCGATAGTTCCCGGGATCCGTTGTGGTGCCACCTTTGTGGAGCGGGATCACTGTTGCTGTACACCATTCTTTGGGTACATAACCCGTGGTAAGGCTGAGTTTGAACAGTGAATTTATGTGAGGGTTTAGTTCATTTTGGAGCTCATGTAAGATGCAGCCTGGGATACCATCCAGTCCCATTGATGCTGTGTTTTTTACTTTGGAGAGGGCTGCTTTCACCTGTGTGTCTGTGATGTCTGAGGGACTGCATTCTTCTGAGATAGACACTGGCCCTTTTGGGGGGGAAAGGGGGGGGGTAAAGTTTGCACTGAACCT
The DNA here is from genome assembly GCF_019279795.1 of Protopterus annectens. Taxonomy (NCBI): domain Eukaryota; kingdom Metazoa; phylum Chordata; order Ceratodontiformes; family Protopteridae; genus Protopterus; species Protopterus annectens. The sequence goes on along the minus strand of NC_056739.1, from coordinate 64,757,012 downwards.
GTCCGCCAGGATGTTGGCAATGTCAGTGGGTTCAGTGTATTTTGTGCCATTTTGCACCAGCTCGGAGCAGATCTGAGAGTTGCCACACAGATTTTTGACATACTTATAGAATGCCTTGTGATTATCTTTAGAGTCTTTGGCAATTTTTCTTTCAAAGCTAGCCTTTGATGATTTTATGAGGGATCAAAGTTTCTTGCTAGTACTGATCAGGGATGCCTTCCCTTTTTGGGATTTTGCCTTATCATGTAATAGTTTCCTCCTATTGTTGTATAGCTTATTTATGGCCAGGGTCCACCAGATTGGTCTCCTGTTTTTGGAGGAGTGAGTCTTGGTTTTACTAGGGATTGCATGATTCATGCATTCCTGTAGGTGCTCATAGAGTGCATTTGTAAAGGATTCTGTGGTTTGGGTAGCATTTTCCATTAGCCCGGGGGCTTTGAAACTTTCCACCTCGGTTCTGAGAAGTGTGAAGTTTGCTTTTGAAAAATTTTTCACAGTGGTTTCCTTGGCTGGGGGGGGTGGGGTCGAGATGTGGATGTCCATTGTGATTAGTTTATGGTCTGATCTTACCAATGAGGGGTTTACCTCTGGTGTGGAACATTGAGCCCCCATGTTGGTGATGACCAAGTCCAACATGTTGTCCCCTCTTGTGAGAGTGGTGACCAGTTGTTCCATTGCATTTGAGTTTATAAACTCCAGGAACCATTCGGCAAAAGAGTTGGGACTTTAGTAGTTTTCCCAGTCAATGTTTGGGTAGTTGAAATCCCCCAATATCATGGTGTTTGGTGAGACCTTCATATTCTCCAATGTTCTCAGGAATGCCGAGTGGGGGTCCTGAGACAAGGTGGGTGATCTGTAGCAGGCTACAAACTGAAAAGCAGTTTTACCTACTGTTAGTTGCACATGGATGGTTTCCGCTGCCTCGTGCAGTGCCACTAACCTGGAGGTGTGGGTATCCTTGATGAAAATAGATACTCCCCCGCCTTTAGTATTTCGGTCCAAGTTCTGGAGCCAAAAAGAATGGTATGAGTTGAATCCTGGTAGTGCTGGGGTGCTCTCTGGAGCCTTGAACCAGGTTTCTGTTACTGCACAGATATTGATTTTCTCCATAATGAGGAGTGCCTCGAGTGCGTGCATCTTGAGGTTTAGACTTCTGGCTTTGAGTAGCATTACCCTTAGTTTTTTGTTTCTGGTATTGTCTGTGGAGGTGGGTTTGTCTTTTGAGCCTTGCCTAAAAAAGGCATTATGGGGGTGGCAAGAGCCTTAGCCAGTATTCGAAATCCTAAAGGTGACAGGTGCAAGCCATCCCTGGCGAAGCAACGTGGCTTGTCGAGCATGCCATCACAGGCTGACAGACACTGGATTCCCTTTGAATGACACCAATAGCTTAGCCAATTGTTAAAATTGATCATTTTGTCTTTATACTGTGGCATCATTCTTGGTGAGGGCAAGATGCTACTCAGGGTCAGGGACATACCGGCCTGGGCTATATGATCAGAGAGCTCCTCTATGTCTCTTTTCATATAGTCCAGTGAGATATGTCTCAGGTCATTCACACCAACATGGACAATGACAGAGTTATATTTTTACCTGCTGTGGAGTGACCTGAGTGTTTGTGTTATGTGGCAGATCCTGGCACCCAACAGGGCAGCTTACAGTGTCCTTCTTATTCAGTCTGGTGAGAGGGACGTCAGTGTGCCTGACAATGTAGTCTCCAATTACTAGTGTATTAGGTGTGTTATTTAGGCTTAGGGGCTGCGACTGCATGGCACAATGACTTTGTGAAGTATGTGATACGTGAAAGTTGTTGTGGGGTAGCAGTTGCTTGGATGTCTGCTTTGGAGGTCTCTGTTGCTTTGGCGGATTTTTATTTAGAGCCTCCGAGTATGTTTTTGTGAGTTTATGTGTCATGTTTGCTAATGCGATTGGTCTATGTGAGACTGGTTGTGTGGTGCAAGTGCTTTCCTTCGCCTCCTGACTGACTGTGCCAGTCTTGGGTTGAGAGAGCTCGGCCTCCAGTTTGGCTGTATAGTTGCATCTCTCACATATATTTGAGTTTGTTGGAAGGAGGAAAGGGTTGTCGGTCTACATAAGGCAAATGTAACATTGCCTCAAGATTCCCAAATTCACCAACTGGACTGGAGAGTATACCTGAAACTGCACTTTGGACATGCCTGGATGGTTTAAACAACTGATTTACTGATTGTCCGGAATGGACGAATAGGGAGCCTTGTACTTCTGGATAGTATAAGGGGGTGTAGTGCTAAAGTTTGTTAGTGCTTACTGAGAAGTTTGGGCAAGTGCTGGGCTGTAGAATGAAGGTTGAGTGCATATTTTGAGAGCTTGACTAGTTCTAAGGGAAAATTAAACAGCAGACTTTGTGGAGCCGGGAATGGTTTAGAACTGCTTAAACGGCACTGTGCTACGTTGCGAGATGCTGTGTGATGCTCAAAATCACACAAAACTGCACAAATGCTGGTTTTAAGGCAGGGAGCTTGAAATTGATAGAAATTAGCCCAAAACAGCTAATAGACTACAAGTTGCTGGGCTGAGACCACTCCTCCTGGGACAGATAGGCTGCTCAAAGCTCCCCACTCTCACTGGTGAACAGAGAAGCTTTCTCTTATCCAATTAAGGATATGGGCAATACAGAAAGTTATACCACAGCCCAGGATTCAGGAAAACCTGAAATCTGGACTACTCTACTTCAGAAAAGGTGGAAAACAAGGTGTTCTTTTGTTTTTTACAGCAAAAACAGCAGTAACTTAACGTAAAACAATGTAAATGCTTTAAACAGGCTAGCGCACATGTGTGTGTAGCCTACAACAGTTAAACAACACAAAAACGACTTAAAATGACTTAAGGAAGTGCAGAACATGACAAATACAAACACAATGCTTTTTAAACCTTTAGAACAGCTAGAAACTTGCTTTTCGGCATAAAAGTGCAGTTGCAAGAAAAATAACAGAGAAAAAATACTTAAATCTGTTGAAAGTCTCTCTTATGTCTCTCTGCTGCTTGTAGCACTCTGCAGGACACCATGAGGAGCTGTGCTGACTTGAATACACGTGCAAAACTGCGCAAATGTGGGTTTTAAGGCAGGGAGCTTGGAAGAGATAGGAATTAGCCCAAAATGGCCAATAGACTACTAGTTGCTGGGCAGAGACCATTCCTCCAGGGATAGATAGGCTGCTCAAAGCTCCCCACTCTCACTCGTGAACAGAGAAGCTTCCTCCTATCCAAGTAAGGATATGGGCAACACAGGAACTTATACCACAGCCCAGGATTCAGCAAAACCTGAAACCTGGTCTACTCTAGTTCAGAAAAGGTGGGAAACAAGGATATTTCTTTTGTTTTTTTACAAAAGAAACAGCAGTAACTTAACAGAAAACACTGTAAAATCTTTAAACAGGCTAGCGCACATGAGTGTGTAGCCTACAACAGTTAAACAACACAAAAACAACTTAAAATGACTTTAGGAAGTGCAGAACAGGAAAAATACAAAAACAATGCTTTTTAAATCTTTAGAACAGCTAGAAACTCGCTTTTCTGTGAGAAAATGCAGTCGCAAAAAAAAATAGCAGAGAAAAAAATACTCAAATCTGTTAAAAGTCTCTCTTATGTCTCTATGCTGCTTGTAGCACTCTGCAGGACACCACGAGGAGCTGTGCTGAGTTGAATACAAGTGCAAAACCATGCAAATGCGGGTTTTAAGGCAGGGAGCTTTAAAGAGATAGGAATTAGCCCAAAACGGCCAACAGACTACTAGTTGCTGGGCTGAGACCACTCCTCCAGGGACAGATAGGCTGCTCAAAGCTCCCCACTCTCACTGGTGAACTAAGAATTTTCCTCCTATCCAAGTAAGGATATGGGCAACACAGGAACTTATACCATAGCCCAGGATTCAGCAAAACCTGAAATCTGGACTACGCTAGTTCAGAAAAGGTGGGAAACAAGGACTTTTTTTTTTTTTTTACTACAGAAACAGCAGTAACTTAACAGAAAACAGTGTAAATGATTTAAACAGGCTAGCACACTTGTGTGTGCAGCCTACAACAGTTAAACAACACAAAAATGACTTAAAATGACTTTAGGAAGTGCAGAACAGGAAAAATACAAAAATAAAGCTTTTTAAATCTTTAGAACAGCTAGAAACTCGCTTTTCGGTGAGAAAATGCAGTTGCAAGAAAAATAGCAGAGACAAAAATACTTAAATCTGTTGAAAGTCCCTCTTATGTCCCTCTGCTGCTTGTAGCACTCTGCAGGACCCCACAAGGAGCTGTGCTGAGTTGAATACAAGCGCAAAACCACACAAATGCGGGTTTTAAGTCAGGGAGCTTGAAAGAGATAGGAATTAGCCCAAAACGGCCAATAGACTACCAGTTGCTGGGCTGAGACCACTCCTCCAGGAACAGATAGGCTTGCTCAAAGCTCCCCACTTTCACTGGTGAACAGAGCAGCTTCCTCCTATCCAAGTAAGGATATGGGCAACACAGGAGCTTATACCACAACCCAAGATTAAGCAAAACCTGAAATCTGGACTACTCTAGTTCAGAAATTGTGGGAAACAAGGATATTTTTTTTACAACAGAAACAGCAGTAACATAACAGAAAACACTGTAAATGCTTTAAACAGGCTAGCGCACTTCAGTGTGTAGCCTACAACAGTTAAACAACACAAAAATGACTTAAAACAACTTTAGGAAGTGCAGAACAGGAAAAATACAAAAATAATGCTTTTTAAATCTTTAGAACATCTAGGAACTCACTTTTCGGCGAGAAAATGCAGTCGCAAGAAACATAGCAGAGAAAAAATACTTAAATCTGTTGAAAGTCTCTCTTATGTCTCTCTGCTGCTTGTAGCATTCTGCAGGACACCACGAGGAACTGTGCTGAGTTGAATACAAATGCAAAAACGTGCAAATGCAGGTTTTAAGACAGGGAGCTTGAAAGAGATAGGAAGTAGCCAAAAACGGCCAAAAGATTACTAGTTGCTGGGCTGAGAGCACTCCTCCAGGGACAGATAGGCTGCTCAAAGCTCCCCACTCTCACTCGTGAACAGAGAAGCTTCCTGCTATCCAAGTAAGGATATGGGCAACACAGGAACTCATACCACAGCCCAGGATTCAGCAAAACCTGAAATCTGGACTACTCTAGTTCAGAAAAGGGGGGAAACAAGGATTTTTTTTTTGTTTTGTTTTTTTTTTTTGTTTTTTTTTTTACCACAGAAACAGCTGTATCTTAACAGAGAACACTGTAAATGCTTTAAACAGTCTAGCGCACTTGAGTGTGTAGCCTACAACAGTTACACAACACAAAAATGACTTAAAATGACTTTAGGAAGTGCAGAACAGAAAAAATACAAAAATAATTCTTTTTAAATCTTTAGAACTGATAGAAACTCGCTTTTCGGTGAGAAAATGCAGTTGCAAGAAAAATAGCAGAGATAAAAATACTTAAATCTGTTGAAAGTCTCTCATGTCTCTCTGCTGCTTGTAGCACTCTGCAGGACACCACGAGGAGCTGTGCTGAGTTAAATACAAGTGCAAAACTGCGCAAATGTGGGTTTTAAAGCAGGGAGCTTGAAAGAGATGGGAATTATCCCAAAACAGCCAATAGACTACTAGTTGCTGGGCTGAGACCACTCCTCCAGGGACAGATAAGCTGCTCAAAACTCCCCACTCTCACTGGTGAACAGAGAAGCTTCCTCCTATCCAAGTAAGGATATGGGCAACACAGGAACTTATTCCATAGCCCAGGATTCAGCAAAACCTGAAATGTGGACTACTCTAGTTCAGAAAAGGTGGGAAACAAGGATTGTTTTTGAATTTTTGTTTTTGTACAACAGAAAGAGCAGTAACTTAAAAGAAAACACTGTAAATGCTTTAAACAGCCTAGCACACTTGTGTGTGTAGCCTACAACAGTTAAACAACACAAAAATGACTTAAATCAACTTTAGGAAGTGCAGAACATGAAAAATACAAAAATTATGCTTTTTAGACTGTGGTGGTGGTGCTGTGGTAGTGTTGTCGCCTCACAGTAAGGTGTTGTCTTGTTCGATTCTCAGCTAAAGCATCTTCTGTGTGGAGACATACATGAATGGTCGTACCTTCGTTGAAGGCTGTGCATCAGGGCTGGCAACTCAGCATGTAAAAATCTACTGCCAATCATTAGCGGACCGGAGTTCCGTTGTGGCGACCCCTAACTGGGAAAAGACGAAAGACACAACAAAATCTTTAGAACAGCTAGAAACTCGCTTTTCGGTGAAAAATGCAGTCGCAAGAAACATAGCAGAGAAAAAATATTTAAATTTGTTGAAAGTCTCTCTTATGTCTCTCTGCTGCTTGTAGCACTCTGCAGAACACCACGAGGAGCTGTGCTGAGTCGAATACAAGTGCAAAACCGTGCAAATGTGGGTTTTAAGTAAGGGAGCTTAAAAGAAATAGGAATTAGCCCAAAACTGCCAATAGACTACTAGTTGCTGGGCTGAGACCACTCCTCCAGGGAAAGATAGGCTGCTCAAAGCTCCCCACACTCACTGGTGAACAGAGAAGCTTCCTCCTATCCAAGTAAGGATATGGGCAACACAGAAAGTTATACCACAGCCCAGGATTCAGCAAAACCTGAAATCTGGACTACTCTAGTTCAGAAAAGGCGGGAAACAAGGATATTTGTTTTTATTTTTTTGTTCTTTTACAACAGAAACAGCAGTAACTTAACAGAAAACACTGTAAATGCTTTAAACAGGCTAGTGCACATGAGTGTGTAGCCTACAACAGTTAAACAACACAAAAAAACTTAAAATGACTTTAGGAAGTGCAGAACATGAAAAATACAAAAATAATGCTATTTAAATCATTAGAACAGCTAGAAACTCGCTTTTCGGTGAGAAAATGCAGTCGCAAGAAAAATCGCAGAGAAAAAAATACTTAAATCTGTTCACAGTCTCTCTTATGTCTCTCTGCTGCTTGTAACACTCTGCAGGACACCACGAGGAGTGGTGCTGAGTTGAATACAAGTGCAAAATGTAGGTTTTAAGGCAGGGATCTTGAAAGAGATAGGAATTAGCCCAAAACAGCCAATAGACTACTAGTTGCTGGGCTGAGACCACTCCTCCAAGGACAGATAGGTTGCTCAAAGCTTCCCACTCTCACTGGTTAACAAAGAAGCTTCCTCCTATCCAAGTAAGGATATGGGCAACACAGGAACTTATACCACAGCCCAGGATTCAGCAAAACCTAAAATCTGGACAACTCTAGTTCACAAAAGGCGGGAAACAAGGATTTTTTTTGTTTTTTTTACAACAGAAACAGCAGTAACTAAATGGAAAATGTAAATGCTTTAAACAGGCTAGTGCACTTGAGTGTGTAGCCTACAACAGTTAAACAACACAAAAATGACTTAAAATGACTTTAGGAAGTTCAGAACAGGAAAAATATGAAAATAATGCTTTTTAAATCTTTAGAAGAGCTAGGAACTCGCTTTTCGGTGAGAAAATGCATTGCAAGAAAAGTAGCAGAGAAAAAATACTAAAATCTGTTGAAAGTCTCTTTTATGTCTCTCTGCTGCTTGTAGCACTCTGCAGGACACCACGAGGAGCTGTGATGAGTTGAATACATGCGCAAAACCACGCAAAGGCGGGTTTTAAGGCAGGGAACTTAAAAGAGATAGGAATTAGCCGAAAACGGCCAATAGATTACTAGTTGCTGGGCTGAGACCACTCCTCCAGGGACAGATAAGCTGCTCAAAGCTCCCCACTCTCACTGGTGAATGGAGAAACTTCCACCTATCCAAGTAAGGCTATGGGCAACACAGGAATTCATGCCACAGCCCAGGATTCAGCAAAACCTGAAATCTGGACTACGCTAGTTCAGAAAAGGTGGGAAACAAGGACTTTTTTTTTTTTTTTTTTTTACAACAGAAACAGCAGTAACATAACAGAAAACACTATAAATGCTTTAAACAGGCTAGCACACTTGAGTGTGTAGCCTACAACTGTTAAACAACACAAAAATGACTTAAAATGACTATAGGAAGTGCAGAAAAGGAACAATACAAAAATAATGCTTTTTAAATCTTTAGAACAGCTAGAAACTTGCTTTTCAGTGAGAAAATGCAGTCGTAAGAAAAATAGCAGAGAAAAAATACTTAAATCTGTTGAAAGTCTCTTTTATGTCTCTCTGCTGCTTGTAGCAGTCTGCAGGACACCACAAGGAGCTGTGCTGAGTTGAATACCATTGCAAAACCGTGCAAATGCGGGTTTTAAGGCAGGGAGCTTGAAAGAGATAGGAATTAGCCCATAATGGCCAATAGGCTACTAGTTGCTGGGCTGAGACTACTCCTCCAGGGACAGATAGGCTGCTCAAAGCTCCACACTCTCACTGGTGAACAGAGAAGCTTCCTCCTATCCATGTAAGGATATTGGCAACACAGGAACTTATACCACAGCCCAAGATTCAGCAAAACCTGAAATCTGGACTACTCTAGTACAGAAAAGGCGGGAAACAATGATTTTGTTTTGTTTTTTTACAACAGAAACAGCAGTAACTTAACAGAAAACACTGCAAATGCTTTAAACAGCCTAGCGCACTTGTGTGTGTATCCTACAACAGTTAAACAACACAGAAACGACTTATAACGACTTTAGGAAGTGCAGAACATGAAAAATACAAAAATAATGCTTTTTAAACTGCGGTGGTGGTGTTGGGGTAGCGTTGTCACCTCACAGTAAGATGTTGTCTTGTTCGATTCTCAGCTAAAGCATCTTCTGTGTGGAGACATACGTGAATGGATGTACCTTCGTTGATGGCTGTGCATCAGGGCTGGCAACTCGGCACGTAAAAATCTACTGCCAATCATTAGCGGACCATAGTTCTGTTGTGGCGACCCCTAACCGGGAAAAGCCAAAAGACACAACAAAATCTTTAGAACAGCTAGAAACTCGCTTTTTGGCGAAAAATGCAGTCACAAGAAAAATAGCAGAGAAAAAATACTTAAATCTGTTGAAAGTCTCTCATGTCTCTCTGCCATTTGTAGTACTCTGCAGGACACCACGAGGAGCTGTGCTGAGTTGAATACGAGCGCAAACCCGCACAAATGTGGGTTTTAAGGCAGGGAGCTTGAAAGAGATAGGAATTAGCTCAAAACAGCCAATAGACTACTAGTTGTTGGGCTGAGACCACTCCTCCAGGGACATATAAGCTGTTCAATACACCCCACTCTCACTGGTGAACAGACAAGCTTCCTCCTATCCAAGTAAGGATATGGGCAACAAAGGAACCTATACCACTGCCCAGGATTCAGAAAAACCTGGAATCTGGACTACTCTAGTTCAGAAAAGGCGGGAAACAAGGATTGTTTTTGTTGTTTTTTTGTTTTTTACAACAGAAACAGCAGTAACTTAACAGAAAACACTGTAAATGCTTTAAACAGGCTAGCACACTTGAGTGTGTAACCTACAACAGTTAAACAACACAAAAAATGACTTAACACAACTTTAGGAAGTGCAGAATAAGAAAAATACAAAAAATAGATTTTTTAATCTTTAGAACAGCTAGAAACTCGCTTTTCTGTGAGACAATGCAGTCGCAAGAAAAATAGCAGAGAAAAAATACTTAAATCTATTGAAAGTCTCTCTTATGTCTCTCTGCTGCTTGTAGCACTCTGCAGGACACCACACGGAGCTGTGCTGTGTTGAATACAAGCGCAAAATCACTCAAATGTGGGTTTTAAGGCAGGGAGCTTGAAAGAGGTAAGAATTAGCCCAAAACGGCCAATAGACTACTAGTTCCTGGGCTGAGACCACTACTCCAGCGACAAATAGGCTGCTCAAAGCTCCCCACTCTCACTGGTGAATGGAGAAGCTTCCTCCTATCCAAGTAAGGATATGGGCAACACAGGAACTTATACCCCAGCCCAGGATTCAGCAAAACCTGAAATCTGGACTACTCTAGTTCAGAAAAGGCGGGAAACAAGGATTTTTTTGTTTTTTTACAACAGAAACAGCAGTAACTTAACAAAAAACACTGTAAATGTTTTAAACAGGCGAGCGCCCTTGAGTGTGTAACCTACAACAGTTAAACAACACAAAAAAGACTTTAGAAAGTGCAGAACAGGAAAAATAAAAAAATAATGCTTTTTAAATCTTTAGAACAGCTATAAACTCACTTTTCGGCGAGAAAATGCAGTCACAAGAAAAATAGCAGAGAAAAAAATACTTAAATCTGTTGAAAGTCTCTCTTATGTCTCTCTGCTGCTTGTAGCACTCTGCGGGACACCACAAAGAGCTGTGCTGAGTTGAATACAAGTGCAAAAACATGCAAATGTGGGTTTTAAGGCAGGGAGCTTGAAAGAGATAGGAATTACCCCAAAACAGCCAATAGACTACTAGTTGTTGGGCTGAGACAACTCCTCCAGGGACAGATAGGCTGCTCAATGCTCCCCACTTTCACTGGTGATCAGAGATGCTTCCTCCTATCCAAATAAGGATATGGGCAACACAGGAACTCATACCACAGCCCAGGATTCAGCAAAACATGAAATCTGGACTACTCTAGTTCAGAAAAGGCAGTAAACAAGGATTTTTTTTGTTTTTTTACAACAGAAACAGCAGTAACTTAACAGAAAACACTGTAAATGCTTTAAACAGGCTAGCGCACTTGAGTGTGTAACCTACAACAGTTAATACAAAAATGACTTAAAACGACTTTAGGAAGTGCAGAACAGGAAAAATACAAAAAATAATGCTTTTTAAATCTTTAGTACAGCTAGAAACTCGCTTTTCAGTGAGAAAATGCAGTTGCAAGAAAAATAGAGACAAAAATACTTAAATCTGTTGAAAGTCTCTCTTATGTCTCTCTGCTACTTGTAGCACACTGCAGGACACCATGAGGAGCTGTGCTGAGTTGAATTGGTTGGGTTTTACTTCTCATAACCAGTATATCATGCGTTCTTAAAATGGATATCAGGATTCATCTTTCCAAGGATTGATTCCTTTTCTTGATAAAGTTCTTGATTATTTTTGAGCACCCAATAAATTAATTACGATCAGTGATGTGATAAAGTAGGACTACTTATGTATCAGAGTCAGGTGCAGTGGGATTATTTGCAAACTGCATACTACAGATGGGCTACAGTATCACTGTATAAGTGACACAGTTAGGGTACATGGGAAGACATGCAAATCAGAGACAGGATACAGCAGAACTACTTACATGTCAGAGTCCTAACTCAGATATCACATATGGGGTACAGCAGGACCACTTATGTGTCAGAGTTAGGGTATAGTGTGATTACTTAGATACCACATATGGGGTACAGAAGGACTATTTATGTGTCAGAGTTAGGGTACAGTGGGATTACTCAGATGCCACACATGGCGTACAGCAGGACTACTTATATATTCATAGGTTCATAGTTTAGTTCTAAGCTAACTGCCCTTGCAAGCCATTTTAAGCCCAGCCAATTATCCCTTGTGAGACTCAAACCCTGCACCTTGTGTTTGTAAGGCAAACACCTTAGCCATTAAGCCACCCTCCCAACTGTTAGGTTACAGTGGGATTACTCAGATACCACAGATGGCGTACAGGACTAATTATATGTCAGAGTTAGGGTACAGTGGGATTACTCAGATATCATAAATGGGGTAGAGTACTACTTATATACCAGAGGTAGGGTATAGTGGGATTACTCAGATACCAGAAATGGGAGTACAGTAGGAGAACTTATATGTCAAAGTCAGGGTTCAGTGGGATTACTCATATACCACAGATGGGGTAGTGTAGGACTACTTATGTGTGAGAGTTAAGGTACAGTGGGATTACTCACATAGCACAGATGGGGTACAGCATGACTACTTATGTGTCAGAGTTATGGTACAGTGGGATTACTCAGACACCACAGATCAGATACAGAGGACTACTTATGAATCAGAGTTATTGTACTGAATATGTCTTCCATATCAGAGACCAGGTTTGGCAAGATTATTTATGTATCAAATTTAGAGTATAGTGGGATTACTTAGACACCACTGCTGGGGTGCATTAGAGCAATTTCTGTTGTCAGAAATAGGTAAAGTGTGGCTACTTAAATACAACAGACAATATATGTGTCAAAGTGTCAGTATAGTAGGATTATTTATACATCCCAAATAGGGCACAATAGGTCTATTTAAACATTAAAGGTCAGGTACAGTTGGTGTATTTACACATCACAGTTAGGGTATATAGAGATTATGTAAGTAACAGACAGGGTACTTCAGAGCTACTTATGTGTCCAAATTAGGGTGCAGTAGGTTTATTTATTTAAACCCCCAGATGTAGCATGCTGTGCTGTATAAATTTAAGTCATACAATTGACTCTTATTGGCTCTACATCTCACCTGACTGTGCCAACAATAATTGGCATAGCAGTCACACTAAACACTTCACTGAGGCTGCTCACACACTGGAATTCTCTTTGTCTTTGCTGAGCATTCTGACAGACATTGCAAAGGTTGCAGTGTCAGAAGTTTGTGCAAGAGCAAACATATTAGTTTTATATGTGTTTATCATTTTGCAGTGCAGAAATATAAATCAGTTTTAATTATTTCTCTAGTACATTCAACACTAGCATATCATGTGAGCCCTCAGATTATTTAATTCTTTCAAAGAAAAGAGGGTCCGACTAAAAACACCAGAAATTATCTTGCTTCAAAGTAATTTAGCAGAAAACTGGAAGTTACAGACCCATAAATTCATTTTATTGCTTCTTGTAAATGAAATAACTTTGGAGCCTGAATATGTACAATATATCAAATTTTGTATGTCACAGGAGTAGAATCATTGAAGGTATTTAATACTTTACTTTTAAAGAAGAGGAAAAAGACAAACTGCAGCAATAAATTGGATTAAGCGGTTATAGGAGAATGAATAAATAAAAGAAGGAAAGAAGAGAAGGGAAATTACAAGTCCTTATGTGACCAAGCTAAAATCAAACCCAAAGACCGTGAATTTGGTGAGTTGCATTATTCACTGATAAATGACAACATATTTGGTTTAAGACATAATCAGATACGGGGGATACTTTTAAAAGAAGTAAATCTGGCCTTGTTGAAAGATTTGGAAATGTGCACAGCAAGTGAAACTACAAGCACCCTTTTAAAACAGTTTAAGTGGGATTACTCAGGCACCAGAGATGGGGTGTACTAAGAAAATCTATCAGTGTCAGTAAAATCTAAGTTGTGGTTTGAGAGACAAAATGTATCCTGGGGATTCATTAGAGGGTCCACAGCTCATGCTAAAAGTGCCCTGCTCCCATAATATAATAATTTGTGATTCAAAAACAGGATAGCCATGATGAGGTAAGACCTCATAATTGGCTGATTTGCATATCTCTGAATCACAGTTACTACTACGACATATAGATCATTGCTAATCTGCATGCTGTTGTAGTAAACTGCTGCTCAAATAGGTAGTGGCATTGCCACCTAGTCACACTTCAGCCCACACACACACACACACACACACACACACACACACACACACACACACACACACACACACACACACACACCACAGTCCCCGTACCTGTCCCTAACCAGTGTGACCTCCCATGGTTCTTCCCATCCCCATAATAGTTGAACTGCCATTTATAACATGTATTTAGTATGCCCTGGCAGCTAGTGTGCCCCCCCCCCATCACTGCAATAACATAACTGTACTATGGTGACTAGTGTGTCTCCCCACCTCCCATCCCTGTAATGATGTTGGTTCCATTACTGGACTTGAATATAATACCCTTATATCTAGTGAATCTCCACACCCCTGATCCCCATACTGCTGTTGGTGCCGTTAAGGTATTTACATTTAGAGTACTCCCTGCAAACTAGTGTTTTCCTCTCCATCCCCATCCAGAACTGATTTTGGTGCCATTAAGACACTTAAATTTAGAATAATCCCTGGTGTCTATTGTTCTCCATCATCTCTGTACTTATGCCAGTGCCACAGGCACTTAGGTTGACTGTATCCAGGGTGTCTAATGGCTCTCCACAACCCAATCACCATACCACAGTTGTGGTAGTAGTTATACAGCAACATGGTGGGGACAGCCATGCTGACCTACACACCTGAATGATTTCTTGAATCACTTGGCATGTAGATGCCTTCCTGGAAGTGGTTCCAAGGAGAGAAAGCACATGGCTAATTAGCGTTTTACTTTTATTATGGTGATTCACAGGCAGTAAAGTAGGAATATGATCAGCCTACCTCTGCGAACATCAAAATGCCAAATTCTGGCATACCAGATACAAATACCAAACACTGAAACTCCCTACCACTCTGGACCCAGGAGCAATCATTACCATGGGTCCAAGGGGGGGGGGGGGCTAGGTAGGACAGTTGGGAATAGTGGTGTTTGAGATTCTGTCATTTGGGATGTAGGACATCATGCAGATGGATCGACCACCTGTGAGATAACATAATGATAGTAAACCTAATTAGCGTATGCCTCTCCTCTGAAATGCCACATTAGCCTTCAGCATGGCCATGGGAACAGCCCTATGTGGTGTTGCATGTCTTTGTGTTGGAGTACCATGAAGCTCTGTGTTAGGGAGGTTGCTGAATACCAAAAAGAAACCACAATGCATATATGGAGAGGTATATGTCACAGTACATTTGTGAATTTTGGCCTGAGTGATGCAATAAAATGTATAATAAATTTAAGAGAAGAGAAAAGTGACAGGAATCCTAACAAGGAAATGTTATTGTAGGCCACAAAGTTAAGAGCTTTTGTCCAATATGATAGAGAGTTCATCAGAACTGAAAAACAGTTACCAATGGGCTGAAGAAATAGCGTTTCAAGTTAGTCACATGTACTGGTTCATGAACCAGGATGAAAAAAATTAAAATGAAAAGAAGTGCTTAAAACATAAGATGTTAGATACTACTAAATAAAGAATATTGCAAAAATGTATAGAAATTATAAGAATATAAACGTAAATATATAATACAAAGTAATAATATATAAAAATAGCATAAGATGAAAACATACATCAGCAAATGAATAAACAAGTAAATAGTATAATGTGCATGCTATAAAACATTATAACTTGACCACGCCATTTTAACAAACCATTAGAATGTAAAACAAAGTAACAGCACATAAAAGTAGCATAAGCTAAATATTCAAATAAACAGATTAATAGATAAATAATAATATATGTGATGTATTATACTTTGGCTGAACATACTTTTAACAAGATATTAAGTGAAATATTATCATTTAAACCAGGTAGTTCACTAGAATTGAATCTAATCCGTCAGACTAGTTCATGGTATCCAATCTTGTTCTCTCAAGAGCCTCCCTGGGGATCTTTAGGAACTTATTCAAGTACCGACATTTGCAAGTTTGGATTGCAGACTATCACTTGGGACACTACCAGGAGAGCTAGAATATGGAACTATTCACGTCTGGTGTAGAAAAGTCAAATAATTAGAATTTCAGCACCAAATAATAGATTGATTGGTCCTTTCACCCACAGAGGTCTCAGAGGTGTGGAAGAGGAAGGGAGAAGAGGTGGAATTACTAATGAGGCTGCAATACCAACTTTGCTACACCAGACATGAATAGGGTCTTTGTAGTGTCCTAGGAGATACTCTACAATCTAAAGATGGTATTGTTTGGTCCTTTAAAGGCTTCTATATTTTTTAACTATAGTGATTTAATTATAAATGAGAACTATACTGAGTTTTTCTACAGTGGCTTTACTTTTGTACCCACAGACAGATGTGACCAAGCAGACATTATTTTAAAACTGAAGCTGTTTACAAGAAAACAGAACTTTGCTGCTTTATTTCATAAAGCTAACCCTAATACTTTTACTTCATTTTTTCAAAAAGAGTACATATATGTATAAAACCGTTTACTATATCCTGCTATCACATTCACTACACACTCACTACAATTCCAGTCTCACATAGACCTACCACGACAGCAAACCAAACACATAAACACACAAAAACATACTCGGAGGCTCTAAATAAAAATCTGCCTAAGCAGCAGAGACCTCCAAAGCAGACACTCAAGCAACCGCTACCCAAAAAAAAACCATGTGCAACACATAGCTCACAAAGCCAGTGTGCCAAATAGTCACAGCCCTTAAGGCTAAACAACACACCTGATACACTTGTAATAGGTGACTCTATCATCAGGCACACTGACGTCCTACTCACCAGGCTGAACAAGGAGAAGGTCACGGTGAGCTGCCTGTTGAGCGCTAGGATCCGCCACATAACACAAGCACTGAGGTCACTCAAGGCAAGTACAAATATGACTCAGTCATTGTCCATGTTGGTGTGAATGACCTGAGATGTACCTCCCTGGACTACATGAAAAGAGACATAGAGGATCTCTCTGAGCATGTAGCCCAGGCCGGTATGGCCCTGACCTTGAGTAGCATCTTACCCTCACCAAAAATTATGCCACAATATGAAGACAAGATGATCAATTTCAACAACTGGCTTAAGTTTTGGTGTCATTCAAAGGGGATCCAATGCCTGTCAGCCTGGAATGACATGCTCGACAAGCCACGATGCTTCACTAGGGACGGCTTGCACCTGTCACCCCTGGGCTTTTGGATATTGGCAAAGGCTCTTGCTACCCCCATAGTGCCTTTTTTAGGCAAGGCTCAAAAGACAAACCCACCTCCATAGGTATCACAAGGGATAAGAAACTAAGAGTAATGCTACTCAATGCCAGAAGTCTAAACCTCAAGATGCATGCACTCGAAACTCTCCTTAGCATGGAGAACATCGATATCTGTGCAGTAAGAGAAACCTGGTTCAAGGCTCCCAAGAGCACCCCAGCACTACCAGGTTATATCTCATACCATGCTTTTCGGCCCCAAAACTTGGACCAAACCACAAAAGGAGGGGGAGTAACAATATTCGTCAAAAATACCCACACCTCCAGGTTGGTGGCACAGCACGAAGCATCAGAGACTATCCATGTGCAACTAACAGTGGGTAAAACTGCCTTCCAGTTTATAGCCTGCTACAAACCACACTCCCAAACCCAGGAACCCCATTCGGCCTTCATGAGAAAACTGGAAAATATGAAGGTATCTCCAAACACCATTATACTGGGCGACTTCAACTACCCAAACATAGACAGGGAGCATTACTCTAGCTCCAACACCCTAGCCCAAAGGTTCCTAGAATTTATAAACTCAAATGCTATGGAACAACTTGTTACCACTCCCACAAGAGGGGAAAATATACTGGACCTGATCATCACCAACATGGGGACTCTATGCTCCAGACCAGAAGTGTATCCCTCACTGGTAAGATCAGACCATAAACTAATCTCCCTGGATATTCACATCCCGACCCCACCCCCTGCCCAGAAAACCACAGTGAAAAACTTCTCTAAAGCAAATTTCACACTCCTCAAACCGAGGTGGAATCCTTCAAAGCCCCTGGGCCTGTGGAAAATATGGCCCAGACCACAGAATCCTTTATAAACGCATTCTATGAACACCTTCAGGAATGCATGGATCATGCAATCCCAAATAAAACCAAGACCCAATCCTCCAAAGGCAGACGTCCTGTCTGGTGGACCCCAGCCATAAACAAACTATACAATAGAAGGAGGAAGCTACTACATGATAGAGCAAAATCCCAAAAAGGGAAGGCATCTCTGATCAGTATTAGCAAAAAGCTACGGGCACTCATAAAATCGTCTAAGGCCAGCTTCGAGAGAAAAATTGCACAGGACACTAAGGATAATCACAAGGATTTCTTTAGTTATGTTAGGAACCTGGGTGGGAATTCCCACATATGCTCAGAATTAGTACAAAATGACAAAAAATACACCGAACCCACAGACATTGCCAACATCCTAGCTGACACGTTCAGCGCAACCCCCCCCCCCCCACCAAAAGGGCAAATATCTATCCCAGCAGAGTGCTGCCCCCCCTGACATCTCAGATGCTCAGGTAAGACCCGCCCTCTCCAAAGCAAAAAACACAGCTTCAATGGGACCAGACGGTGTCCCGGGCTGCGTCCTTCATGAACTCATCACAAACATGGGGACAAAATGCTCCACACCGGAGGTATACCCCTCACTAGTGAGATCTGACCACAAACTAATCACCCTGGATATACATATCCCACCTCCATCCCCAGCACAAAAGACCACAGTGAAAAACTTCTCAAAAGCAGACTTCACTCTTCTTAAGACTGAGATGGTATCCTTTAAGCCCACTGGGACAGTGGATGCCACATCCCACAATGCTGAATCCTTCACAAATGCTTTCTATGGACATCTCCAAGAATGCATGGATCATGCAATCCCAAATAAATCCAAGTCCCTCTCCACCAAAGGCAAGCGTCCTGTCTGGTGGACCTCAGCCATAAACAAATTGTATAACAAAAGAAGGAAGCTACTGCACGACAGAGCAAAATCCCATAAAGGGAAGACATCTCTGATCAACACTAGCAGAAAACTACGTTCTCTCATAAAAATATCCAAGGCCAACTTTGAGAGAAAAATCGCTAAGGACACTAAAGATAACCACAAAGCCTTCTTCAGCTATGTTAGAAACCTGGAAACCCTTAGATATGCTCAGAGTTAGTTCACAACAACAAAAAATACACTGAACCCACAGATATTGCCAACATTCTGGCTGACAGCTTCAGTGCAAATTTCTCCCTCCTCACCCCCAAAAGAAGAAATACTTATCCCAGCTGAATGTAATCTCCCTGTCATCTCAGATGTCCAGGTGAGAGCCGCCCTCAGCAAAGCTAAAAACACAGCATCAATGGGACCTGACGGTATCCTGGGTTGCGTGCTACGTGAACTCCAAGAGGAGCTAAACCCGCACATAAAAATGCTATTTAACCTTAGCCTTACTATAGGATATGTACCTGAACACTGGCGTACAGCAACAGTGGTCCCACTCCACAAAGGGGGTACCTCTACAGACCCTGGGAACTACCGCCCCATAAGCTTAACCAGCCTGGTCTGCAAAGCTATGGAAAGAATCATTATGGAACTCATAAACAGAGACATTGGAGACCTACAGACACTTGACCCCACCCAGTTCAGCTTTGTAAAGGGCAGATCCTACCTTTTGAACCTGGTTGACTTTTTCGAAACAGTCACTAGAGCCATTGATGAGGGCAAAGCAGTCCATACAGCCTACCTGGACTTGGCTAAGGCCTTCGACACAATACCCCACTCAGGCATCATAGATAAGCTCAACAGCTTAAATGTAAACCCTTATGTCACTAGATGGGTTGCAAACTGGCTAAAGGATAGAACCCATAAAGTTAAAATCACTGGAGCAATGTCAGACTCAGAGCCAGTCGCAAGTGGTGTCCCACAGGGATCTGTCCTGGGACCCCTCTTGTTCTGCATTTATATCTCAGATGTTAAAGCAAACACGGGAGGGTTGTGGCTGACAAAGTTCGCAGATGACTGCAAACTAGGCACCATAGTCGATACACCAGCAGACACATACATCCTACAAAAAGGCCTCACAGAAACGGACAACTGGTGCCAGAGTCACGGCCTTAAACTAAATGCCAAAAAATGTATAGTCATCCCCTTTGGGAAAAACAAAGTACCCACAAATTATCACATAGACAGCAACCCACTGAGTACGGAAAAAGTAATCAGAGACCTAGGGACCCAAGTCGACAGCGACCTCTCATTTGACACCCACGTTGCCAAAGTGGATAGAAAAACATTCTACCTTGCACACCTTATCATGAAGGGATTCACATCCAGATCCAAGGATGTCATTGTACCCCTATACTCCTCCCTCATCAGACCCATGATTGAGTACAATGCCCCATTTGGTATGTACCTCACCCGGCATTTGCAACAGCTGGAGAGACCACAAAAGTACCTCACCAAGAGGATCAAGGGTCTGCAACATATGTCTTATTCTGCCAGACTAAAGAAACTCCAGCTCTATTCAGTAGCATACCGCCTGCTCAGAGGTGATCTCTGCCTGACGTACAAGGCCATGTCCAATCAGGAACTGATGGACATGCTCCACCTCAAAAAATCCAAATCCATCAGAACCACGAGAGCTAAAGACTTAAACCTCGGCACAAGTATGAATAGGACATGCTGGAGGGATAGATTCATAACCCAGAGGCTTCCCATGCTCTGGAACAAGATCCCAGTTCATGTTAGGCAGAGCCCCTCACTGACTCTCTTCAAGAGAAATCTTGATGAGTGGATGGGAGATCGTAAGTTTACCCCAGGGGTCACATCTGTGTCACTACTAGATAGGGGCACAGTAAACTAATTCTATTATATAAGGGGACCTTCACTGTGTCACTACTAGATAGAGGCACAGTATTCTAAATCTATTCTGTGCATTTTGTACCATTTTATGGGGTGGCGAAAGCCACATCACTATGGCTAGGCTTACAAATGCCCCAGGGCAGATAGCCTAGTACTAAACTATGAAACTAACTGCATATCTTTGGAATGTGGGAGGAAATCAGGGCTCCCAGAGGAAACCCACATGAACACAGGGAGGACACGCAGACTCCACACAGAAGGCACCCCAAACAAGACTTGAACCATGGAACCTCTTGTTGTGAGGCAACAACACTATTCACTGTACCACTGTGTAAATTTCACTTACAAATATTTTACAGTGGGTTTTAAGAATCTTTGCATTTTTTTTAGTAAAAATAAGACACAGGCATGTTTTACTTTCAACATTTACTAGAAGCCTGAATTCTCTAATGGCTATCTATACTTTAAAAACTACCTCCAATACAAACAGAAGTGTAGTCTCGTTAAGAGACAGGCGGTGTGGCTAGCTAGGACTGTGTCTATGATTCCCATGTTTCAGGAAAGAGGCTATCCGGATCATTTGCTGTATGAGATTAAAGCTGAAATTTGATGACAGAAATACTAAATTCACCCCAATTTTGAGCAAAGTGTTGGACCATACTGCTGTTTGTTGAAACAAACAGACAGAGGTGATTTTCAGAAGACTATGATTCTAAAATTTGGTACAGATAACAATGAGGTTCAATCATTTATTAAGCTGAATTAGAAAACGTTTGACTATTTCCCAAAGGTTAAGGACATTTTAGGTATTCTTGTGCCTATAGAAGGCATGTAAACATTAAAGAGAAACATGAAGCTGATGCAGCTCTGAAGACATTCTATATATATATATATATATATATATATATATATATATATATATATATATATATATATATATATATATATATATATATATAAAATGCTTTTCCTCAGTGTAAAAATATGTATGAAGGGGACCACTTGACTTCATGTTTCTCTTTAATGTTTACATGCCTTCTATAGGCACAAGAATACCTAAAATGTCCTTAACCTTTGGGAAATAGTCCAGTGGGAAGCAGAATGTAAGAAAATATCTCTGTTGTTGTTAGGTCTTGATAAAGAGAAAGTATTCAACAGAGTAAATTGGGATTTTATGAGTAATGCAATGGAAGCATTTGCATTCCCTGATATAGCAATGTTATTTAGAGGATATGGAAAGGAGTAGAGCCAAGAATTAAAGTGGTAAGTTGTGTTTGAACAGAGGACTCAGGAAGAGGTGCCCTCTTTCCCCTTTCTTACTTACTTTATATTTAGAGTCACTGGCAAAGAAAATGAGGAACTCAGAAGTTCAAGTATATATTTGGCATGGTAATCAAAAAAAGTTGGATTTCTTTGCAGATGATATTATTTTGAACTTGCCAAATCCAGAAAAGTTGTAGAACATTTTGAGACAGCTTTAAGTCTTTTCAAGATGTAAAATTAATGAAGAAACAATAGCTAACATTGTAAATTATGTACCCATGCATGATGTAGTTCAACAATGCCCCTATTTATGGAAACATTTTAAAATGAAGTATTTAGGCATATGGATTAAAAAGGCTTCTGTTAAGGCAGCCAAGGATATGTGGGAAGAGACTAAACAAAAGATCATACAAAAACTGAGAAAATGGAAGCTCTTGTTTATGGATATATCATTGGAAAAGAAAATAAGAGACTCAGGAATGCAAAGATATAATTGGTATGATAATAAAGAAAAGGTGGCTTTATTTGCAGATGATATTATTTTGGATAAATCCAGAAAATGACATCTTGGTGGTGTAGAACATTTTGCGACAGTTTCAAGTATTTTTGGGATATAAAATTAAAAAGGCTTCTCGTATCGCAGCTAAGGATACATGTGAAGAGACTAAACAAAAGATAACACACCACTCGCAGTCCCCTCCCCTACCTCTAAAAACACAAACTCTTTCTCCTTTCAACCTATTCAAACTTCTTACAAAAAAAAAAACTCCTAAGCAAACTAAAATCCTGCTGTCCTGCTGTCGACCAACTACCTAAAGAATTTCTAAAACTAGCTACTCCATCCATCACTTACCCCATATCCATCCTAATCAATCACTCTATCTCAGAACAGAATGTGCTTCACCTTTGGAAAACTTCTCAAATCATACTCTTCCACAAGGGTGGCCCCCGTAGAGGTACTGCAAATTATCAACCCATTGCCACCCTCTCTTTCATAGCCAAAATCCTAGAAAAATGTATACACCATCAACTCATGAATCACTTTACCACTAACAGCCTACTATCCAGCTCTCAGCATGGCTTTAAATCTAAACATAGTACAAACACAGCACTAATAACCTTTGCAAATATTATCCGTCACCTCAGAAATGAAGGACAGCTAGTCTAATCAATTTTCCTAGATATGTCAAAAGCATTTGACACCGTATCCCATCAACTGCTAATCAACAAAGTTGCAACTTATAATCTCAATTCAGCTTTCCTAACATGGTTCCACAGCTATCTGGCTAACCGACAACAGTCTACAAAATGGGAGAACAAACTCTCGCCACTGCTACCAGTCTCCACTGGGGTACCCCAAGGATCCATACATGTCCCATCCTCTTTGCCATATTTACCAACAACCTAAATTCTGCCACCCAACCTAAATTCTGCCACCCAACTTGCTACTATCATCCAATATGCCAACAAATTCTCTCTTGTCTGCTCAGCCCTCACCCCCCCCAAGAACTTCAACATAAAATGGAAATATCTTTCCAGGACATTGAAAACTACCTCCCCTACCATCAACTCATCCTTAACCCAAACAAAACCAAGTTAATGATCTTCACAAACAAATCATACATGGTCAGCTCACTACCTCTCTCTATTCACTCTATTAATGGTACAAAAATTTAACCTACAAATCAGACTAAGCTCCTGGGTGTTAAAATAGATGATAGACTAAAATTTGATAAACACATCTCCCTAACAATCAAGAAATTCCACTCCAAACTTGGAGCTCTCTACAGGGCCAAAAAACCTCACACCCTAAGCCATACCAGCCACAGCTAGATCTCACTTGCTATCTACCCTCCTCTACTGCTTACATACATATCTTCACCAACCTACACAAGGCTGACCTTAATAAGCTAGAGTCCTGCTAAAACAAAATCACTAAGTTCGCCACCAATCAGCCCATAAAACACATCAATGCTCCGTCCTTCAACAACTCAACTGGCTGAAACTTCCCAACATTTTAACACAAAACCAACTTACCTTTGCCCATAAAGTCATACACAACCCTCGTAACTGCCTTGCTCTTTCAAGCCTGGTCTAACCTAATTTACCTGTAGGTCCCTTAGGTCATCTGACAGACTGATGCTAAAAGTGATCCAGTCTCACAACTATTATGGTGACTCCCTCTACTCCTGTAAAATAGCTAAGGACTGGAATGCTCTTCCTCAGCACAACCAAAAAAATCCCAACATGTCCTCATTTAAAAAAACTCTAAAAGATTATCTCAGTAGTAACTGGCTCTGCCCCTGTATGGTTGCTGGCTAGTGTTTTTCTCCTGTTACTTCACAGTCTCCCTTCTCATGTACCTCTCTTCAGCACCTTTAATCAGCTAGTGCTTATAACCTCATGTTTCTTCAAACAGAATTGCTTATTCTCGGACAATTTTTTGTATGATAGATTTTGTATACCTCTGTATTTTGTTATACTATTCTTCTTATAACTGATATGTTGTTTATTACTTAACTTTGTTAATTGCATTCTTTAGTTTGCTATTATTTGTATTAATTACTACTTGTACTCTTATGTAACTGTGTGAAATGCTTTTTCCTGTTTATGTTCATGACTATTTGGATTCTTAACTAATTGTTACAGCACTGGAGGTTTTCTCCCTGGTTTTATGTACAGATCAGGCAGATTTTATTAAGCAGTGGAGAAGTTGTGGACACTAATTAATTAAGAGTATAAGGAGTTGAAGGAATTTATCTGGGAGGGAGAGGGACAAGAGGTAAGTCAGATACGATGATCCTAACCAGTAGAACAGGGTGGAGTTAGGGACATCAGATTACTTACATACCACAGGATAGGTATAGTAAGGCTACCTATGTGTCAGAGATAGTATAGCTGGGATTACTTACATTCCACTGATGAGGTAGATTAGGTGTCAGAATTTGGAAACTCAAAAATTGTGTACACAACACAGTTGGGGTTCAGCTGTTATACTTTTCCTGAGTTAGGGTACAGTGGAATTATATACACTCTACAGATCAGGTACAGCAAAAATGTTTCTGGGTACATGGAATTTCTTACATACCACACATGGGGTACAGCAGGAATACTTATGTGTCTGAGTTAGGGTACATGGAATTTCTTACATACCATACATGGTTACAGCAGGACTACTTATGTGTCAGAGTGAAGGTACAGTGGGATTACTCAGATACCACAGATGCGGTACAGCAGGACTACTTATGTGTCAGAGTTAGGGTACAGTGAACTACTTATGTGTCAGAGTTAGGGTACAATGGGATTACTCATACCACAGATGGGGTACAGCAGGACTATTTATGTGTCAGAGTGAGGGTACAGTGGAATTACTCAGATACCACAGATAGGGTACAGCAGGGCAACTTAAGTACTAGAGTTAGGGTACATGGTATTACTTACATACCACAGATGGGGTACAGGGGGACTACTTATATGTCAGTACTAGAGTACATGGTATTACTCAGATACCACAGATGGGGTATACCAGGGCTACTTTGTGTCAGAGTGAGGGAACAGTGGGATTATTCAGAGATGGGTACAGTTAGATTACTAGGATACTATAGACAGGGTACAGCAAGAATACTTATATGTCAGTGTTAGGGTACAGCGGGATTACTCAGATAACACAAATGGGGTACAGCAGGACTACTTGTGTATCAAAGATAGTGTACATGGGATTATTCAGATACCGCAGATGGGGCACAGTAAGGCTACTTAAGTATCAGTACCATGTCCCACTACATGGGATTACTTATCTACCACAGAGCAGGTACAGTAGAAGTACTTATGCTATGGAATTAAGTACAATAGAATTGCTCATATTCCACAGATGGGGCCATTATGTGTCTGAGTTAAGGTAAAGTAAAACTGCTTACACACAGCAGACAGAATACAGTGGGAATACGTACGTGTCACTGTTAGGATACAATAGGATTGCTTACCGACCACAGATTGAATACACCAAGACTACTGATATCTGGAGGTCTGGTTTAATAAGAGTTTTGAAATTTCAGTAGTAGAGTGGCCTGAAACTATTGCCTCATCATAACATATGTCTCCAAATCTCTTCAGCAATGCATGTAGCAAATGTGTGACAAATGGAAAATGTGAGCTGCGATTTATCTTGAGACTAAGCAAATACTACTTACCCTTTAGAATGAAGTGCACTGATGTTTATAGCTCTCCATATGCTCTATGAGAATTATTATTACCTATTTATAATTATACATTTTTTGATAGTGTAAAGGACTGACTTCTTCTCTGAGGTATCTTTGATCAAAAATGGTGGCCTACATCACAATGCATAATTTATGACCCTAAATAGGTATGCGTCACAAATAAGCTACAGTGAAACTGCTGTTGCAGTCTGAATTGAATTCTCCTTTTATCAGTGTGTTGCTTGTCTGATTTACTTGCTTGTAATGTTGTCTCCATTTATACTTGTGATCTTTACCATGGTACACAAGTGTTGTCTGCATTTGTCAAAAACTATACAATATTAGATTGACTATTACAGATGTACTTAATGCTGGGTACACATGAAGCAAATGGTAGAGCTGCACCACTGAAGACAAGAACTGATGAAAGGAACATATATCATCCCATCCCATCATGCATATCACTGAATTAACATCACTACCTCTGCACACATAGAAGGCTATGATGGCAGATACAGGGTGGCAATCAAAGTGGGAAAAGTCTTCAGGAAAGATGTATGCATACTATTTCTAGCTGAAATTTTATGCTATTAAAGCAGAAACAAATTAGTTATTTTTTTGCTTCTAGGAAATCTTTTGACAGAACAAAGCCAAATACAGTGGCATGGAGTCAGAGGGTGAGATACCATGAATGCTGAAGTTCCTTTCTTCCATACATAAATTATAAAGGTACCAAAAATGCCAGAAGTTTTGTAATTCATGCTTTTCACTTTATCCACTACAGTGAGCCCAACTTCAATGAATTTTATTTACTGGCCAGTCCTATGAGAGTCTTGCTTAATGGTTACTGATTGCAGTCTGATTCATTGGCTCATACTGCCAATGTCTATTGTAATCAAACCTTTATCTTCAGACCATTGACATCATAGCACTCAACTTTCCATCTCCAAAATGAGGAGCACTAGCCATCATAATGTGGAACAAATGGGCAAAATGTGGAACATATACCAACGGCTTGCTAACAATTTAAACTAGGAAGGTCATAGGATGGTTAAAATATGCTGGTTTTACTTACAAAAAATATCTTTTAATGAATTCATATGATTAATTTCTATTTACCATGGATATCAGTTAAAAAATGTCTATCAGTGAATGTGTGACAGACCCTTTCAATGAGGAACTTCAAGGAACATGAACTTTTTAAGACCCCAAATGAGGTACATCCCTCGTAATGAGGTACACTTAAGAGGAATGATTGACATCCCTCCTTACTCTCACCTTATCTGTGTCAAATACTGCATTGTGCAGACCAGTTGAATAGAAGTATTCCATGTTGATTAGCAGTTCACCCATGTCCCACCAAATATATTGATTAGCAGCATACCGTTCACCCATGTCCCACCAAATACACAGATTAGCACCATACCATTCACCCATGTCCCACCAAATACACTGATTAACACCATACTGTTCACCCATATCCCACCAAATACACAGATTAGCACCATACCGTTCAACCATGTCCCACCAAATACACTGATTACCAGCATACCATTCACCCATATCCCATCAAATATACTGATTAGCAGCATACGATTCACCCATGTCCCAACAAATATACTGATTAGCAGCATACGATTCACCCATGTCCCACCAAATACACTGATTAGCAGCATACCATTCACCCATGTCCCACCAAAGATACTGATTAACAGCATAGCATTCACCCATGTCTCACCAAATATACTGATTAGCAGTATACAATTCACCCATGTCCCACCATATATACTGATTAGCAGCATACGATTCACCCATGTCCCACCAAATACACTAATTAGCAGCACACCATTCACCCATGTACCAACAAATACACAGATTAGCACCATACCATTCACCCATGTCCCACCAAATACATTGATTAACACCATACTGTTCACCCAAGGGTCCCACCAAATACACAGATTAGCACCATACCGTTCAACCATGTCCCACCAAATACACTGATTACCAGCATACCATTCACCCATATCCCATCAAATATACTGATTAGCAGCATAGGATTCACCCATGTCCCACCAAATACACTGATTAACACCATACCATTCACCCATATCCCACCAAATACACAGATTTGTACCATACCGTTCAACCATGTCCCACCAAATACACTGATTACCAGCATACCATTCACCCATATCCCATCAAATATACTGATTAGCAGCATATGATTCACCCATGTTCCACCAAATATACTGATTAGTAGCATACGATTCACCCATGTCCCACCAAATACACTGATTAGCAGCATACCATTCACCCATGTCCCACCAAAGATACTGATTAGCAGCATAGCATTCACCCATGTCCCACCAAATATACTGATTAGCAGTATACAATTCACCCATGTCCCACCATATATACTGATTAGCAGCATACGATTCACCCATGTCCCACCAAATACACTGATTAGCAGCATACCATTCACCCATGTCCCACCAAATACACAGATTAGCAGCATACCATTCAACCATGTCCCACCAAATATACTGATTATCAGCATGCTCTATTTCACCACATGTGGCTTATAATGTGATAATCATAGATTGCCATAATTTCTGTTCTGTAATCTCCCAGTGTTGTGGCTTATAATGTGATAATCATAGATTGCCATAATTTCTGTTCTGTAATCTCCCAGTGTTGTGGTTTATAATGTGATAATCATAGATTGCCATCATTTCTGTTCTGCAATCTCCCAGTGTTGTGGTTTATAATGTGGTAATCATAGACTGCCATCATTTCTGTTCTGTAATCTCCCAGTGTCATAGTTTATAATGTGGTAATCATAGATTGCCATCATTTCTGTTCTGTAATCGCCCAGTGCTGTGGTTTATAACGTGGTAATCATAGATTGCCATCATTTCTGTTCTGTAATCTCCCAGTGTTGTGGTTTATAATGTGATAATCATAGATTGCCATCATTTGTGTTCTGCAATCTCCCAGTGTTATGGTTTATAATGTGGTAATCTCCCAGTGTTCCTTCTTCTTGCAGTCAGTTGTACTGGATTTCCTGCTATCACTTCATTACTCATTCTGTTTTATAGCATTTCCTGTTGACTACTGTCCCTGCTTAATTAGTTTCTTCTGATATTTAACATTTCTTTGTGTCCAGTGTCTGTTGCTGTCATACCATCTAACAAACACCATTGCTAGTGTAATTATGCAGTTCTGAACCAGAAATGATGCATCTGTTTCCTTTTGTGATCAGGTGGTCCATTTAAGCTGATGGCCCTTTTACAGGGTACCCCAGAGAAGACACAGCATGCATTACTACTGCATCGGTTTCCTTTTCTGATCAGGTGGTCCATTTAAGCTGACGGCCCTTTTACAGGGTACCCCAGAGAAGACACAGCATACATTACTACTGCATCGGTTTCCTTTTTTGATCAGGTGGTCCATTTAAGTTGACAGCCCTTTTACAGGGTACCCTAGAGAAGATACAGCATACATTACTACTGCATCGGTTTCCTTTTCTGAGTAGGTGGTCCATTTAAGCTGATGACCCTTTTACAGGGTACCCCAGAGAAGATACAGCATACATTACTACTGCATCAGTTTCCTTTTCTGATCAGGTAGTCCATTTAAGCTGACGGCCCTTTTACAGGGTACCCCAGAGAAGATACAGTATACATTACTACTGCATTGGTTTCATTTTCTGATCAGGTGGTCCATTTAAGTTGATGGCCCTTTTACAGGGTACCCCAGAGAAGATACGGCATACATTACTACTGCATCAGTTTCCTTTTCTGATCAGGTGGTCCATTTAAGCTGACGGCCCTTTTACAGGGTACCCCAGAGAAGATACGGCATACATTACTACTGCATCAGTTTCCTTTTCTGATCAGGTGGTCCATTTAAGCTGACGGCCCTTTTACAGGGTACCCCTGAGAAGATACAGCATACATTACTACTGCATTGTTTTCCTTTTCTGATCAGGTGGTCCATTTAAGCTGACGGCCCTTTTACAGGGTACCCCAGAGAAGATACGGCATGCATTACTACTGCACCAGTTTCCTTTTCTGATCAGGTGGTCCATTTAAGCCGACGGCCCTTTTACAGAATACCCCAGAGAAGACACAGCATACATTACTACTGCATTGGTTTCCTTTTCTGATCAGGTGGTCCATTTAAGCTGACGGCTCTTTTACAGGGTACCCCAGAGAAGATACAGCATACATTACTACTGCATCGGTTTCCTTTTCTGATCAGGTGGTCCATTTAAGCTGATGGCCCTTTTACAGGGTACCCCAGAGAAGACACAGCATACTTTACTACTGCATCGGTTTCCTTTTCTGATCAGGTGGTCCATTTAAGCTGACGGCCCTTTTACAGGGTACCCCTGAGAAGATATGGCATACATTACTACTGCATTGGTTTCCTTTTCTGATCAGGTGGTCCATTTAAGCTGACGGCCCTTTTACAGGGTACCCCAGAGAAGATACCACATACATTATTACTGCATCGGTTTCCTTTTCTGATCAGGTGGTCCATTTAAGCTGACGGCTCTTTTACAGGGTACCCCAGAGAAGATACAGCATACATTACTACTGCATCGGTTTCCTTTTCTGATCAGGTGGTCCATTTAAGCTGATGGCCCTTTTACAGGGAACCCCAGAGAAGACACAGCATACTTTACTACTGCATCGGTTTCCTTTTCTGATCAAGTGGTCCATTTAAGCTGATGGCCCTTTTACAGGGTACCCCAGAGAAGATACGGCATACATTACTACTGCATTGGTTTCCTTTTCTGATCAGGTGGTCCATTTAAGCTGACGGCCCTTTTACAGGGTACCCCAGAGAAGATACAGCATACATTACTACTGCATCAGTTTCCTTTTCTGATCAGGTGGTCCATTTAAGCTGATGGCCCTTTTACAGGGTACCCCAGAGAAGACACAGCATACTTTACTACCGCATCGGTTTCCTTTTCTGATCAGGTGGTCCATTTAAGCTGACGGCCCTTTTACAGGGTACCCCTGAGAAGATATGGCATACATTACTACTGCATTGGTTTCCTTTTCTGATCAGGTGGTCCATTAAAGCTGACGGCCCATTTACAGGGTACCCCAGAGAAGATACCACATACATTACTACTGCATCGGTTTCCTTTTCTGATCAGGTGGTCCATTTAAGCTGACGGCCCTTTTACAGGGTACCCCAGAGAAGATACGGCATACATTACTACAGAGCAGTACTCAAAAATGTAAAAGCACAAAAATACCAGAGGCAATTTATTATATGGAACAGGATTTATTTCTAGCAGGGTAATAAACAGGATATAAATAAAATAAAATAGTTTGAAAGCAGCTACAGTGGAACACTGCACATTATGCAGAAATGTGCCATTTT
This sequence comes from Protopterus annectens, assembly GCF_019279795.1. Taxonomy (NCBI): domain Eukaryota; kingdom Metazoa; phylum Chordata; order Ceratodontiformes; family Protopteridae; genus Protopterus; species Protopterus annectens. The sequence continues at coordinate 64,725,848 of NC_056739.1, read as the reverse complement.
AAATATCAGTAACAGCAGAAATAAAATTGTAATAAGAATAATCTGTATGATCATATGGTTATTACAATCTGACAAAGTCATACTTGCTTTCCAGAGATGTGCTTTTTTTATTCCTTTAAGGCATTTAAACATTTTGGTTTATTATTTCTCTCTCTCTCCTTTATTTAAAAGAAAATACATTCAACTAAATATTCTGGTTTAAAGGATATTAGGTCTTAACCACAGAGCCAAACCTGGAATGTGGTTTTGTAGTGCAACGCATTGCCAACAGTTCAGAAGCACATGCAATCACAGACTGATACTGTCAGGAAATGATTTTACTGCCAGAGCTGCTGGTTTACATATATAGGCATGGAAATACTGTTTGCTTGCAGCCATGTTTAATGATAACAGTTTGCAAGTGACTTGGTCATTACCATTAAAGAGGAGATGATTGTTTACTTCATTGGTATGTGATGCCACCTGATACTGCTACCCTCACTCAGGAATCAGTGACAGTATATGCTAGCTTTGCATATCTTTAAGAAAATGTGGATGTGCAGCAGAGACTTGTAAAGCTCAGTTAAGTATAATACAACCTCACACAGAATGGGAGGCCTGGCTCTTCCTCATACAGTACTTACATATTCTTAGCACTTGATAAGATTAACAGACTCTCTCTGCTGTGGGGCATCCATTAGGGGGAAGTGGTATTCTTTTAAGATGTCACTTGCTCCTGGAAACAAAAGAGGTCCTTTTGTCAGCTGCTGACATGCAACTGTTACTACTTATCTACAGTGTTGCTAGGCGCTCATGTCGTAGGATGTGTATTGATTTACCTGCAAGTTTATTTAATGGTTTGTCATTACACAGAACATTTGTCAGAATAAAGAGACACTATATCACTCCTGGGGGATTCAAAACTGCTGCATTAGTGTGCTGAAGAACAAAACCAAACTGGCATCCTTTTTCAGAAACTGATTACTAAAACAAATGAAAAAAATGTATACATCACAAGAAAAAAAAAAAGATGATGGCAGCATAACTATAAGCAAAACATACATTTCCTTTAAAGTCTTCTTTATCAAAGTAGAAACTGTTTCTACTTCTACTGTTCTCCAATATCTTAGTCACAATGGTTTACAGATTTCAATTAATATCCAAACTGAGCCAGGCCTGGCTTATTCTGAAAAATGAATCCAGAAAACTTATTTAATATCCTTCAAGTTTGGGTGTAAGCAGCTTGTCTGATTATGTAAATGTCTGAATTCTCCCTGCAACTCCAGGGACCTTAGTTCTGGAAAGGACTTGGCATACAGAATATTTCATTAAGGAGGTGACATCATTACTAATGAGATATGCATGTGACCACGTGTGATACAGAAGAAAGGTCTGGCATTCTACTTCTGCCCCTACCTTCTAGTAAATCCCATGGACTGTAGTGGCTGTTCATGAAGTCGCCAACAGAACTGGCTGCAACTTGCAAGTATGGATGGATGATTTGTGGATATGTAAAACAGTTCTGTGCTTTTAAGAACTACCTAATCTCAGAATACATTGCCAATGTGTCAATTGTGCGAGATGTGAGATGAAGCTCTTAACTGCCTTTTTGCAATGCTGCCATTTTGTGTGTTAGTGAAGTTGCTGTTTTGCTTTTTGAAATGCTGGTGACTGCTGACCGTGCTTAACATCACAGACTAAGATGAATGTGTATCCACTGACATAAATTGTGACAGTAATTATGTCAGACAACAGACCAGTGTTGTTACTTTTATCAGTATTAACAACACAGTTCAAACCGGGGAGTGTTTTCTAGTGTGCAATATTATAGTAACTATGTACAATTTCCAAGAGGGAATAAAAGGAAGCTTCACAGTTATTGTGACATTTCCTCAAAGAAGTCAGTACTATGAAAACTACTTTGCACACTCATCTACTAGCATCTTCAAGTAGGATAATAGTAACAATAAATTATAACATTTCTGTAGAATGCAAACCTATACTTGAGATGTGGGCTGTTACAAGATCCACCGTGTCTCAGCCATCCAACCCATGTCAATCCTCTGGAATATACTTCCAAATTATAGTGTTTGGCAAATGTATGGACCATAGTCTATGTAGCAACCTCCAAAAATATCTTGGGTTGAAATATTTCTAAAGTCACCTGCTGAGTTTGCTGTTTGGCGTTGCGGAGTGTGCTTTAATAAGCACCTTACAAAAGTCTATTGAACTTATAGCAAAAAAGCAATACAGAGGGCTAGGCATGTAGACAATTTGGTTTGCTACTGGTTGGCCTTCTTTTCCTTTCCTAGAAGAAGTGACCAACTGATCTATTTTACGGCATGATTTCTGCTGTAGTATCTTAGTTTCATGTGCACATCAAGTATATGTAAAATATATTCTATTTCATTTTGGTATTTAGAATAAATGACTGGTAGCTGGTTGGATTAGTTAACAGAAACTGATGAGACCACTTTAAGCTTAAATTAAGGATTAATTATAGAAACACTATTTCACAATCAAAACGGCATAGCATGCCCTACATATGAAAGAATGTAATTCCAAAATTATTTGCCTCTTGTTACAGCAACAAGGTGCTTTTCCAGATATGTACTTAAAATCTGCAATGTCATTTGTTTGAAAGGGAGGTAATGTTAGCATCTGCAGCAAAAGGGTCAGATCCTAATAAGGAGATTTATATCTGTTTGGAGCCCTTGTGTGATGAAACCTTTCTTAAGAAGATCCGAGAGATCACTTGGCTAATACTTGTAGAAAGACTGGCACACAAGTAAAATTGATGGAGAAATGTACTTTTATGACTGAATATGCTAGATTACATTCAAGCAGTGTTTTAGGAACTGGTGAATTCAAATGATCTAGCACACCAGTGGTCAACAATATAAATTTTTTAGGTAACATTTCCTTGTATTAGGTCACCTGTCCTTTAAGATGTTTAGAATAACCATTGTTATGTATAAATATCCTAGCTGTCCTTTAAGATGTTTAGAACTTATACAGAAAAAAACAATCATCGTTATGCATAAAAATCCTAGCTCCAAGTGAGAGTGTTGAGGTTGGGGTACAGTATGTGTTAAAATCCTAGCTCCAAAGTGAGAGCCTTGAGGTTGGGGTGCATTATATATTAAAATCCTAGCTCCAAGTGATAGTCTTGAGGTTGGGGTGCAGTTCTTTTTCCTGATGCCAAGTTAGTGAGGTTTGTCACTGGAGAAAGCCATGATTGCCTTAGTCAGGAAAGCACTATTAATATAAGGCTGCATCTGCAATATTTTCCTTTCAGTAGTACTTTCTGGATCAGAGGCAATGGTGGAAATCATAAGGAAAAATTATGGGTCTATGGATCTGTTTTCTGAGGATGATGAGGAGGAAGCAGAAAGAAAATCTCTGGAATTGATTGCTGAAATGAGAAGAAAGTCCTTGCACAAGTACCATAGGTCATAGGTTGGATTCATAAAGGTGACCTGTTCTAATTCAAAGACAGCCCTACCATGGTGCTTTTGCACTGGGATGTACAGCACCACATCAAGCTGTCTCCACCTTGAAAAAGCATCATATGCTAATTAGCCATGTCCACGAAGGCATCTAGATTAGCATGGCTACAGCTACCACACTGCAGTAGTGAACATGGTCAAAAAGTCATATTCAGCTATCTCTGTAATGGTGAATATCAGGGAGTTTAGTGGTAAACACAAAAAATAAAAATACACAGGAACAGGTGAGAGGTATGGTACAGGAAAACTGAGCAAACAAAATAGAAAATAAATACTGAACCAAAACGTCTGGGCAAAAATCTCTATTTATTGAACAAAGTAAAAAGTAATAAAAGTGAGCGCTTTCGCGATAACACTATCAATTCTTCAGAGTCTGTTTTTGTTTGCACTGGTTTCTATTTTATGTTTAGTGGTAAAGTAGGGTTAGGAGGCATATACATGTGTGTATATGAGGGATTGTATGTGTGAGCATATCTGCCTGGGAGGTAGCATAACTGGAGTTATGGAGGGGGTTAGTTGGGGGCTGGTATGTGTGTGTGTGTGTGTGTGTGTGTGTGTGTGTGTGTGTGTGTGTGTGTGTGTGTGTGTGTGTGTGTGTGTGTGTGTGGATGAGTGTGCGAGTGCAATCTGGAGGGTAGGGGACTATGTGTTTGCATGTGTGTGTGTGTGTTGGGGTAGCTGTCAAAGCTCTGAACATAGCCTATATCATTGGTTGGAACACTAGCCACAAGGGATTACTCTTAATTCTAATGCCTTAACAGCACCATAACAGTAGAGGGATCAGGGTGGGTGGACCATGAGACACCAGGGATGTCTCATGTCTTTTGCCTTAAAAGCACTGTAACAGTATGGGGACTGCGGGTAGGGGAACACTAGATACCACAGATTTTTGTTAAATGATATAATTAAAAAAATACATAGATGAAAAAAGGATTTGAACTGTGTACTCATGACACACAAAGACAAAAACCTCTGCATTAGCCTACTACATTAAGTGATACATCAGTGCAGCGGTTGTTTTTCACATGTTTATTTAGAAGCACGGGTATTATATAATGTCTGCCTGCATTAGCCCACTACAGTAAGTGATACATTAGTGCAGCAGGTGTTTTTCATGGTTTACTTATCAAGATTCTAATAATCTCATGTGTGAATGATGACTTACTATCACAACATCATTTCCTCACACCAACGAATGTGGTAACGTTGGTAAGATGAATTCAACATTATCGACATTATCCAACTTACCTTGATGTCTGGAGATGTCCAACAAATGATTTGCAGGAAGCATAATCCCCACACCCCCTGCTCATTATATATTCCAACTCTGAGATCACACTACAATGACAAAACACACCCCCTGCTCATTATATATTCCAACTCCGAGATCACACTACAATGACAAGAGGTAATTTTCCAGATCCCCACTGTAGAGCTATCTCCAGTCCAATTGTAAACAGCGACGTTGAAAACCATGAATGCCAGCTATGTCGCTATGTTTCGGGGGCAACGTAAATTCTACTTGAGATTTTAAACTTTTGCACCTGTACCCTCAACCATCTGAACGATGGTAAACTTGATTTCAAACATTTTATAGTAAACCATTTTTCACATGTTTATTTAGAAGCTGGCTAAGCTTCTGGTGTCATTCTAAGGGGATCCAGTATCTGTCTGCTTGGGATGACAAGGTCGACAGACCACGATGCTTTGTCACAGATGGCCTGCACCTGTTGCCCCTGGGATTCCAGATACTGGGTAAGGCTGTTGATGCGTCTATAGTGCCTTTTTTAGGCAAGGTTCAAATAACAAATTCACCACCATAAAATGCACTCACTCGAGGCACTCCTTAAAATGGAGAACATTGATATCTATGCAGTAACTGAGACCTGGTTGAAGGCTCCAGAGAGCACCCCTGCACTACCAGGCTATAACTCATACCACACTTTTCAGCCATGTAACCTGGACCGAAACACCAAAGGCGTAGGTGTGTCCATATTCATTAAGGATATCCACACCTCCAGGCTAGTTGCTCAGCACAATGCATCCGAGGTTATCCAAGTGCAACTAACTCTGGGCAAAACTGCAATCCAAATTGTAGCTTGCTACAGATCCCCCACCATGCCCCAGGATTCCCACTCGTCTTTTCTTGATGTACTGGAAAATATTAGAATTCAACCAAACACCCTAATAATGGGCGACTTCAACTACCCCACCATTAACTGGGAAAAGTACTCATGTACCAACTCCTTAGCTCAACTCTTTCTGGAATGCATAAACTCCAATGCCCTGGATCAATTTATCCACACCCCACCAGGGCAACAATATCCTAGACCTAGTCATTACCAACATGAGTGACCGGTGTTCCACAACTGAAGTCAACTCCTCATTGGTCTGATCCAACCATAAGCTAATCACCCTTGATATCCACATCCCATCCCCACCCCCCATTAAGGAAACCACAGTAAAAAATTTCTCCAAAGTCAACTTCATGCTTCTTAAGACCGAAGTGGTGAACTTCATGACACCCATGCAGATGGACAATACAGTTACAAATGCTGAATCCTACACAAATGCACTCTATAAGCACTTACACCAGTGCATGGATCATGCTATACCAAACAGAACCAAGATGCTATCCTCCAAAAAAAAGGAAGCCAATCTGGTGGTCCCCTGCCATAAACAAACTGTACAACAGAAGGAAGAAACTGTTGCAAAAGAGAGTGAAATCCCATGAGTGGAGGAACTCCCTGGTCAGCCTCAGTATGAAGATGAGATCCCTTATAAGATCCTCCAAAGCTAGCTACAAAAACAAAATTGCCACTAATTCCAAGGACAACCACAAAGCATTCTATAGCAATGTCAAGAATCTCGATGGCAACACCCAGATCTGCTCTGAGTTACAGCACAAAGGCACGAAAATTACAGAACCAACTGATATTGCCAGCATACTGGCAGATAGGTTCAGTGCTAACTTTACCCCCCCTCACCCCCTAAAGGGCCCATACCTATACAGGAAGAATGCAGGGTCCCTGTAATCACAACTACGCAGGTAAAAGCTGCACTCTCTAAAGCCAAAAACACAGCATCCATGGGACCGGAAGACATCCCAGGCTGCGTTTTACACGAACTTCAGAACAAACGGCTCCCCACTTAAGCACCATGTTCAATAATAGCCTTGCATCAGGCTTTGTGCCCACTGAAAGGTGCACAGCAACAGTTATCCCACTCCACAAAGGTGGAGCCACCACTGATCCCTGGAACTATCGACTTATTAGCCTGATGAGCCTGGTCTGCAAGGCCATGGAACGTATCATCATGGAACTCATAAACAAAGACATTGGTAACCTCCAAACTCTGGATCCCACCCAGTTTGGATTTGAGAAAGGCAGATCATGCCTCCTAAAGCTGAATGACTTCTTTGAGGCAGTCACCAAAGCCGTAGATGAGGGTAAGGTAGTTCACACAGCCTATCTTGACCTCGCCAAGGCTTTCAACACCATCCCCCATTCTGGAATTATAGCTAAACTCACTAAACTAGGTATAAATCCCTATGTCACAAGATGGGTTGCCAACTGGCTCTCTGACAGAACCCACACTGTAAAAGTTGCAGACTCCAAATCTGATTTCAAAGCAGTGACAAGTGGAGTACCACAGGCTTCTGTCCTGGGACCTCTCCTGTTTGGTATCTACTTCTCTGAAGTACAGGCTAACACAGAAGGCCTCTGGCTAATGAAGTTCGCAGATGACTGCAAACTAGGAACCATAGTCAAGTTCCCAAATGATTTGGACATCCTACAGAAGGGCCTCGCTGTGACAGATGCCTGGTGTCAGAGTCATGGCTTCAAGCTCAATGCCAAAAAGTGCAGTGTCATCCCCTTTGGTAAAAACTCTGTACCCGTGAACTACCACACAGGCAGCAATCTACTTAACACCGAATTCGTGGTAAGAGACCTTGGGACCCAGGTGGACAGTAGTCTCTCCTTTGATAATCACATTGCCACAGTAGTCAGGAAGTCCTTCTACGTGGCACATCTCATCATAAAAGGGTTCTCATCCAGGAAAAAAGAGGTCATTGTTCCCCTCTACTTGACACTCATTAGTCCCATTATAGAGTACAACACACCTTTTGGAATGTACCTCACAAGACATCTGCAGCAGCTGGAAAGGCCACAGAAGTACCTCACAAAGAGGATTACTGGCCTCAAACAAATGCCCTGCACTGACCGTCTCAAAAAACTCCAGCTTTACTCTGTAGCATATCGCCTACTCTGAGGTGATGTTTGCCTAACATATAAAGCTATGTCAAACCCAGAGCTGTTGGACATGCTACACCTAAAGAAATCCCAATCCCAACAAAGTTACACGCTCTAGGGACCTAAACCTTGTCACCACAAAAAACATGACATGCTGGAGGGATAGATTCCTGTCTCAGAGACTTCCCATACTCTGGAACAGGCTACCCATCTATGTCAAGCAAAGTTCTTCATTAGCACTCTTCAAGAAAAATCTTGAGGAGTGGATGGGAAATAGAAATACACCCCGGGGATCACTTCTGTGTCTCTGCTCGACAGGGATCGACTTCACTACACCAACACGCCACAAAGCTGACACCCAAAACACCGAGACCAAAAGAAGGAAAACACACAATACTGACAACTCACAAAACCAAACACCATAACACCGACACCCAAAACACCGACACACAAAATGTAAACTACACATTACACACAACTATATATGCACTAACCGTAACCCAAACCCTAACCCTATGGTCCGACACTACCGCACACTTACCCTACCCGCACCCTAACCCTAACTCACTTAACCCACCCCTAAATCTAAAGTCCGTCACTATCGCACACTTACCCTACCTGCACCCTAACCCTAACTCACTTAACCCACCCTTAAACATAAAGTCCATCACTATCACACACTCACCCTACCTGCACTCTAAACCTAACTCACTTAACCCGCCCCTAAAACTACAGTCCGTCATTATCACACACTTACCTTACACGCACCCTAACCCCTAAGTCTGACACTACCGCACACTCACCTTTCCCGCACCCTAACCCTAAATCCATCACTATCGCACACTTACCTGTCCGCTCCCTAACCCTAAATCCCTCACTATCTCACACTTACCGAGTCATGCTCACACATTGCCCATGTCGGTGTTTCGGCTGTCGGGGTTTCACCTTGTCGATCATCTGCGTCGTCGGTCTTTTGGTCTCAGTGTTTTGGGTGTCGGCTTTGTGGCGTGTCGGTGTAGTGAAGGAGACCCCTCAATGGTGGCACAGGAAAATAACTTTCTTGGGTTGCGTAAGCCAGGGAACCTTGTTGGCTAGTCTTACATAGGCCCTTGGGCCGATAGCCTAGTACCTACCTATGAACCTAAGCACTTGCATTATACAATGTCTGCCTGCATTGGCCCACTACAGTAACTGCTACATTAGTGCAGCAGGTGTTTTTCACACATTTATTTAGAAGCACTTGCATTATACAATGTCTGCCTCCATTAGCACACTCCAGCAAGTGATACATTAGTGCAGCAGGTGTTTTTTGCACTTTTAATTAGAAGCACAGGTATTATACAATGTCTGTCTGCATTAGCCCACTACAGTAAGTGAGACATTAGTGCAACAGGTGTTTTTCACATGTTTAAACAGGCATTATATAATGCCTGCAACACATCATCTTGTAGAAGGGACAGGGATGGAAAGACTTTGCCCTAGCATGATGTCACTGAGGGATATGATGTGTGAAACTCAAATGTTTGGCATTGCGTACTGACTGGGCAAGGGGAAAAATAAATATTGTGGATGATCTAACAACAGGGACAGGTAATATGTGTGTGGGTTTTACTTTGTGGCTGTGAGTGACTGAGGCATGCCTGTTCTTTCACAGAGGGGCCACCAATACTGTTACCTACAGTGGGAAATACTGATTTGCACTTTGTGGTACTACACAGTGCAATTCAGAGACACACAACTCTTCCCTCAATGTAGACCATGTGTCTTTGTATTGCAAAATACCACATTAAGTAAGTAGAGCCTTTTTAGTATGGGCCATATGGCACATGCTGAGGTGATTAATGAATCCCTGGGCACGTCAGACATTTGTGTAATCTCCTGAAAGGTGTCATGATCTAGTTTTCATTAAAGAGTCAGAGCTGTCTGCTGCCTGAATCTTCAGTTTGGGTCTACAACCCTGAAAAATGCATTGTCAGATATAGGTTGTTTTGTATGGCCTAAATGATTACCACAAAATGTCCATTTAATTTGGAAGGACTTAGGCCATGTTTGTTGATACACCACACTGTAGTGGTGTTGTCTATATTGACTTGCAGGTGACCCTGAATGAAGTTGTCTTCAAAGTCTGTCATAGTTCTGTGTACTGTTTTCACATCTTTCTTGTTGATGTTCAGAAACTTTTCTTTCTGTGACTAGCAGTGATGCATTGTAGAAGTGGGCTCCTGAAGCAAAATCTAAAGGACATGTTGTTAGCTGTTGTATTACTGGAGGAGCATTCAGGACATTCCCTTCTAGAAGCTTCAATCGTCTGATCACAAAAATATTCCTTTCTGACAGATGAAGCAGGTAAATCATAGTCTCTATGGATTCTGATATCTTGGTCAAATACTCTTGTGGAATTATATGTGGAATCTTATACAAGGACTAGAAGAATACAGAGAGATGTCTATCCTTGAGCTGTTAAGTGGTAACTTGGTCCAATTTCCTTCTGTTGTGAAATCACATCTTGTGTGTACATCATCTTGTCTTGTGAATGGAATATTTTATTTGAATAGAATCTAGGACTGCACCCATAAGGCAATCAGGCTGATGTGTTGATAGCACAGATATATACAGTACTTAGTATAACAGTACATCTTCAGGAAGATGTCACTGATACAGTAAATGATAAAATCTGAGTTTTCTGATTCCTATTTCCTGACCAGACATTTGTAACCTTCATCATGGCATACCAAGGTAGGCCTATCAACTTCACAATCTCCTTTAACTGTTAAAAATAAACCTCTGTAAATTATCTATTATTTTTATAATCATTATCCCACCAATAAAGTTCTTATCTCATAACTAAATTTGTTTTGCCTTATTTCATGTAAATACAATGCTCCTATCTCATAACAACATTTGTTTTGTCCTGTTTCACATGAATATCATCAACAAATTCAATTTCCCTGTATATACTATCCCTTGTCTGTAATTTTTATTTTATTTTATTTTACATTTGTTTACCTGGAAAGTCAGATAGGGCTTAGATCCCATTTTCAGAGGAATCCTGGGGAGAAAAGCTCTATCAACACATTATAATCAACACAGTACAATTTTTAACATGATAATGACATAAACATTGTACATTTTTAACATGATAATGAGGGTTACTAAATACAATCACCAACAAAATGACAATAATGTACACTGATAAATGTATAGTGAATTTTAAATGACGCTGAGTCAGGATTTGAAAATAAGCAAATGATGATAAAAAGGAAGGAGAAGTGAATCAGGCCACTGACTGCTGTTTATGTGTAGTTATGTACAATTAAATGGGAAACAGATTATATGGTATATAATAGAGATGGCAGGTGGGTTAAAGAAGAAATAAAGAATTGGTATCAGAACTGGGGGGGGGGTTGAACACAGTAAGTTGAAGTTAAAGAAATGGGGAAGAGGAAGTAGAAAATTTGGAAGGAGATAATTGGAGAAAAGGTAGATGGTGGAAACAGTAAGAGAAGGAAGGAAAAAAAAAGAAAATAAGTGAAGTTAGTAAGAAAAAAATTAACCTACAGTTAGACAAGTGCATAACCAGGAGTTAAAAAGAAAAAATCTTAAAGATTTTTTGAACAGATGACTGTTAGGTATTGATGCTATAGCACTGGGATGTGTACTCAGGATTTAGCTAGAGAATTTGAGTGTGGGCATTGCCCTTTGGACTTTCCTGATTTGTAGATTTCAAGGAGATGTTCTTCTTAAGAGGGAAGGCAATGTGTGAGAATGGTTGCCAAATAAGATGAGGGTTTATATATCATGTTATGAGCAAAGAGAAGTTGACTGAGCATGAAGTGGTGAGAAAGCTCCATGCAGTTAAGAGATTTTAGGGTTAAGCAGTGATGAGATTTATAAGGTTGATTGCAAGCAAATATGGCTATCTTGTTATAGCTGAGCTCAACTTTTGCTCTAAGGGTAGACTGAATATTGGAAGGGATTGGAGAAGCATACAGTAGAGTAAGAAGGAGGTAAGCATTTTGCAAAAGGGATTCTGGAGGAGTTAGTAAGGAACCTTTTTGATCTGTAAGGCATACCAAGTTTTGATGAGTTATCTTTCTGCAATTTTATATTTGCAAATTGAATTTCAATTGTCTATAGTGTCACCTAACGGCTTGGTATGTGGTATAACGTCTGTTGTAGTGTTGCTAAGAGAGGATATTATGAAGGTTTTTTTTCTGGCGAATAAGAGAGCTAGAGATTTAAGGAAAAATACAAGTTTTTTGTTATTTAGAAGTTGGCTTTCACTGAGACAGTTCAACTGAGCTAAAAGCATTTTAAGTGATGGATTGTAAATGGTGGAGATTGTATGACAAACGCATGATAGTGGAATCATTTGTGTACTATGTGAGTATAGATTATAGAGATGATGTATGTAGGTTGTTAATACAGATGGTGGAAAGGAAAGGGTGGAGTATGGAGTCTTCTGAAATGATAGCATTGATTAGGAAGAACGGAGAGAAAGAAAGAGCCACTTAACTCACTTGATGATCATATAGGTGTACTTGGAGGGCCAGTTAAGTTTGGTACTAGAAAGACCAAGAACAGCCATTTTAATGAGATGTTTGGTGTGGGAAACTGTATAAAAGGCTTTGGTGAGATCCAGAAAGAGGAAGGACACTAGGTTATTGTTATCTCTAGCCTTAATGATGGTATCTAAGTAAAAATATAAGGTGGTTGTTGTGGTATGGTTTGGTTGAAAGCTGTGATTGGTAGTATTTAAGAGGTTTTCCTGGAGGAAATATTCTAGCAGCTGCTTTTGGGTATATTTTCCAAGTATTTTTGAAAGAGGGGACAATACATCAATGGGCCTGTAGTTTGTTATTTCAGTGTAGTTACCCCCTATGTGTAGGTGGATGATAAAATATTTTTTCAAGAGAGCTGGGACATGTAATTTTCAAATAGATCTGATTATTAAGATGGAGACTAGATAAACAATGGTGGTGGTGGCAGTTTTAAGTGTTTTACTAGTATGTTACCGGCAGAGAATGAACAGGGCTTAAGCTTACATAGTAGCAGCTTTATATAGGAGGTGGGACAGATTTTAAAGTGAAAACAGATTTGTTGGAGTTGGGAGTTTCAGTAGAACAAGAGTCTGATTTGGTGCAATTTTTGGTAAGCGTAGCTATAATGACAATGAAATAAGAGTTGAATCTATTAGCAGTTTCTAAGGCAATGGTGTCTGGGCATGGGTTTGGGGTATAGGATTTTTTTTTATAATGGACCAAATATTGGGCTGGGGTGAGATTATTTTTTATTTATTTGTGGGTCTAGATAATGCTTTTTCTTGTCTTCAATTACTTTTTTAAGGTTTTGAACTTGTTTATAGGAGTAAAGATGTGCTGGAGATTTTTTTTCTGCAATTTTCTCCAGGCTATATCATTTTGTGCATTAGAATTCTTTTTAGCAGCTTTACTGAATTATCACTTAAGACATAGGCAAACATACATTTATATAGCAATAACCCACGCCTGGGTGTGGGTAATGCTAAATTTACCCACGTTTGGCGTGGTTTGGTCCCGAGGCCGAGGACCAAACAAAGCCAACCGTGGGTAAATTTAGCATTACCCACACCAGAAGTGGTTATTGCTATTATACCATGACATTATTTAAGAAAAGAAACTATTACTTTTCTTAAATAATGGCATAGTATAATGCCTGTTTACTGCCCTTCCGCAGATGTCTGGCATCGCGGCAGTTCTGATGTACTGCGCACCTGTGCAGTACATCAGAGTAATGAGCAAAAGCAACGGAGAAAGCAAGATCTCTGTTGCTTTTTTGTGTTCGCTATGTTAAATGAGTTTAACATAGCGAGACAGTTTAAAATAAGCAACGGACATCTCCGTTGCTTATTTTAAAACTGTCTTGCTATGTTAAACTCATTTAACATAGCTTAAAAAGCAACGGAGTTCTTGCTTTCTCCGTTTTTAAACACTGTCTCGCTATGTTAAATGGGTTTAACATGGCGAGACAGCTTTAAAATAAGCAACGGACATCTCCGTTGCTTATTTTAAAGCTGTCTCGCTATGTTAAACCCATTTAACATAGCGAGACAGTGTTTAAAAATAGAGTTATACTAACGGAAAAAAGTCCGGGCGACCGAACCTTTTTCCATTAGTATAACTCGATTTACAACGGGCACGCTGGCCAATCAGCGTGCACGTTTTGGGGGGATCATGGTATAATATAAATTAAACCATATTAACATATTCCCAGTTGTAAAGATTATACATTGCATGCATTCTTTTGTATAATTATCATCAACCCAAAACTACATAGAATGATCAATTCCTGCCTTCCCTTAAATGTCACTCCTCCAATACATTATTCTGCATGTATTTTTCCCACAATTTATATATTTTTTCTGTGTAATTTGCTCCTTTACTCCTGTCCTTTTCTTGCCCGTTCGATTCTTAGTTAGAGCGTCTTCTGTGTGGCGACATGCGTGAATGGGCATTCCTTTATTGAAGGTTGTGCGTTAGGCCCGGCAAGCCAGCACGTAAAACTCTACTGCCAATCATTAGCGGACCGGAGTTCCGCTGTGGCAACCCCTAACCGGGAAAAGCCAAAAGACACAAACAAACAAACTCCTGTCCTTTTCTAAAGATCCAACTTCCAATTTTTTTACATCTGTTACAATATTCAGGACTTAGAATACAGCTAGTTTAGACTTTGATTTCCATTTTCTACTAATTTCTTTTTTAGAAGCCAGCAAAATTAAACTTAACATGGCTTTAGTATGTCCAAACAATTCACATCCTGTATCCCAACTCAAAAAAATTATTTCCTTAATTGCACCCATTCGCCCATCCAATATTTCTGACAGAATACTCTGCAGGAAATGTTTAAAGTCTGCCAACTCATTACACTCCTAAAACATAAGTTCCCATTTAACTCTTTCTTCCCTATCACACATCAAGTATTTGTTATCTACCTGAGGAAAATCTTTGGAGTCTGCTTGGTGTATAAAAGACCTATGCAAATACTTCCAAGCAAAAGCTCTAAATCTTCTTGACTTTGTTGCATATTTAGGAGCTATACATATGCCTCCCATTGTTTCCTTGGGAATAGCTTATCCAACCTGTCCTCACAATCTTTCCTAGCATCCTCTGATTGATTCCTGTAGTTACTGTGCAAAATTGATATACCCTCTAAGTTTTGTTTTTTTTTAACAGCAGCGTCCATTCTAGATTCAAATAAAAACTCTACCAGAGCAGGTCTTTCACTTAGGATTCCCCTATCCCTTTCTCTTTGCCTGTACTCTGAGATCAATCTTTGATAGGGAAGGCAGTCTCTAGCCTGCAGTCCAAATGTCTTCTCAGACTCTTTCAATTCTATTACCCTTCCCTCTGTAGTTATTTGCTCCAAGACCATGGTTCCTTTGCCAGTTTTCTCCAATACATTCCAGCTCCCCCTTACATATTCTCTGTATTAGTAATTGCAGACATCCCTAATGAAAAAATCTCCTTTCTCCATTCTCCTGTTGGTTTAGTTATTAGAATATTTTCTACTGCTTTATGAATATAATATTGTTTCACTCTTTTTTAATTTCTCCAAGTGTTTTGGGTCTCTATTACCATACTGGGAATGGATCCCTTTCCTAAGTCAAAGTACGATTAAAGTTCATGAAATTAGTATTGTTTCAGTCCTTGATGTCAACCAGAAGTGCTCTTCGCAGTACCAGTAATGTACCCAGCAATGACTCCTTCTGCAATTCGTATGGAGTTGCAATTATTGGTAACATATCTAAATATGACTGTAGATTCTTTTTTATAAGACCCGTTGCTCCTACTACTATTGCAACTGTCTGGGTAACTTTCTTCCACATTGTTCTTGTTTCTACCTGCAAATCCTGATATTTTGTGACTTTGTGTATCTCTCTGTACACAAGAAACTGTAGTCACTGGATGTAGTGATCAATTATAAAATAATACCACCTGCAAGTACAGACAACTTTTCTTGATTACCATTCCAGTTATAGCTTTGAATTTCTGAGCCCCTTATTTTTTTTGCCAGTGGCTCTAAATATAATGCAAATAATAAAGGGGAAAGAAGAAACCCCCAACGTGGTTTCTCTGTTCAGACGTAACTTATTTCATTTTAATTTTACTCAGTCAAATGCTTTCTCTGCATCAAAAGCTACCAACAACAATGGCATTTTCTTATATTCAGCTTCCCTCTGGATCATCATTGTTCTATTAATGTTGTCAAATACTTGCCTCCCATCCACAAATAGCACTGATCCATATCTATAAATTTTGGCATAACCTTTGCAATTCTTTTAGCTATTATAGACATAAAGACTTTATAATCATTATTTAAAATTGAAATGGGCCTATATGAAGCTGGCTCTGATGGGTCTTTACCATTTTAGGTATTACAGCCACCACAGCTTTCTTTCAGGATGCCTGTGATTCCTCTCCTGTTAAAATACTGTTAAAACCTTCCAGACCTTTACTTTCTTCCTTCCTAGCTTCCAATCTTCCAAAGGAATACCATCTATTCATGCAGTATTTCATGCATATTGATTATAAGTCACCATTTATATGTCTTCTCCTCCTATCTTAACTGTGAATTGTTGAGCCTCGTGTACATCTAACCCTGGCATACATAAGTCTTCCATAAATATTTTCATCTGTGCTGTTTCTCAATTTCCACATGTCTCTACTCTATACAAATTTTCATAACATTTCTTAAATGACTCTAATATCATTTCAGGATCTCTGGTTATTTTTCTTGTTACAGTTTCCCCAAGTTTGGTGACAACTCTTTCTGTTTTTGTTGCCTAAATGGTTGTGCTAAAAGTTTTTTTGTTCTGGAGTTATCATCAAAAACAGTTGCTTAACAGCAATCTTTCTAAAGTCCTGCATATTATCCAGAACTCCCTTATTTTCTCTTTAGCACTCTACAGTTGCACCTGCTCTTGTTCTGTGAGATTCCCCTTATTCTGCAATATTTAACCTTTGTCAGTCCCTCTAAATAATTCTTGTTTCTTCTTAACCATATTTCTGTTTTGTTTGTTTTTGCCCTATTTTTAAACTCTACTTTAATTTTATCCAACTCATTAGCTATAACTTTTGAAGAAATTTCTATCTTCCCTAATGACTCTCAAATATTTGTTGCTACCCATTTTTTAAATTCCTCTCTTTTGAACAGATAGGTGGGGCAGCACCAGTGTCTCATTCTAAAGCAATTACCTTGCACTTTATCTTTGTTGTTATTGGATGATTAGAAACTAGGAGGGAAGAAAGTGAAAAATATCTGGAAGGTTCTGTTTAACAGTATTTTAAAAGGAGGTAAAGCACCAACATCCTGGAAAAAAGCTGTGATCTGAAATAGTTATTGGATTGGTGTCACTGCTTTCAATTAATTGTAAATGTTTCTGTGAAATATGATTTCTGTCTAGTATAGCTCCATTATTGTAGTAAATTCACATCTTCTATACCACATATTTTCATAAATGTCTTCAGAAATCTATCCTCTTGTGTTATATTTCTTCGTCTAGGTCCCCCACATACATCATCACTGCTGCACATCAAATTCTAGTTGCCACCTATAAGTAATAAACCCTGATGGAAGCAGATTATATCTACCAAAATGTTCTTAAGCTTAATAGTACAAGTTTTAGGTGGAATGTAAATACATGCAAGTGTAATCCTCCTCCCTTGCCAGTGTTCCTTTACTATCACAAATCTACAAGTATTATCTTTTTTCCTCTTCCATCACTATCAGAGCTCCTCTAGCAATTAGTATAAGTACTCCCAATCCCCTTTGTGTATGATATTCTGTTGAATGTCCATCCTGAAATCCTTCAAATTCACATGTTCACTTATTTTCCAGTAGCATTGCTATTTTAACTCTACATTTCTTAAAAAAATTCAATATTCTTACCTTTTTGTCTATACTGGTGAGTCCATTCTTGTTACAAAATAATTTGGATAGTGTAGACATTATAATAAGAAGTTACTATACCCACATATTATATATGCTAGTTGTTTTAAATGTCTATTTCCAGCTTTTATGTTACATCCACACACTAATGTTTGGCAAGTTGATCCTTTATGCAGTTGTTTCTTGTCATCTTAATTTGAACCTATGTTACATTTTATATGACTTTTTAAATATAAACCATCAAATAAAAAATACACTCCAGAAACATCATAATCATAACACATTAACTTAAAACAAACACACAAATCTATGTACATATTCAAATAATGTGCTTTAACTCTCCTGATAGGAACAACTGTCCCAAATCAACAGCTGGACCCACAGGCATCATCTAAAATAAAATAATGGTTATCCATGCTGAAGTGCATGTTGCAGCCTGTGCTCCTACTTACACTAATTGCTGTCTGTTCCCCTGCCAGATGTGAAAAACAGCTTGCATGCTTTCAGAAAACATTACCTTTTAGCATTAAGAAAAAATGTACTGGCTATTTTAAATCAAACTAGTTTATACACCGTTCTAATTAATGCATTGAAGTATTTAGATACAAAGAAAACTGCTCATAGTTACTTCAAATAATTTCAATTTTTATTTTTCACAAAGCTGCATGCCCTTGTACCTTTTAATTTTAAATTTCTCTCAGAAAACAATGTCCAGAGCTTTCAAGATTTATTGTCTGGACTTGTAATCAGCTTGTCTCCATGGAAACATTTAGAACAGAATGCACAGCTGCCCTCAGCTGCAGACTTCTCAACTTACACCAAACATGTATTTGCTAAAGGAAAACTTTCCATTACATTCACTGTGTACTCTTATTTGTATACCATGCATGGCTACACAAGAAACTTGTTATTAGATTAGGCCAAGGGCAATAACCCAGGCATTCACCTATGCAAAAGTAAGAGAAAACATGTAATCTCTGCATATATTACAATCAGTGCATTTGTACACCTCATCCCTCATCCCAACAGTCCAAGATTACAGCATATTAACTTGAACATGCTTTTGTCTGGCCTTTCTTCTCTTTTTACATTGTGATACTTGCATATTTTAACACTAAAAAAGA
Source organism: Protopterus annectens (assembly GCF_019279795.1). Lineage (NCBI taxonomy): Eukaryota > Metazoa > Chordata > Ceratodontiformes > Protopteridae > Protopterus > Protopterus annectens. The sequence continues at coordinate 64,707,056 of NC_056739.1, read as the reverse complement.
AAAAAAAAACTTGTTTACTTTAGTATTTATATTGCATACGACAATCACTGAAAAATGCTCTACTACATAACATGCAATTTATATCATGAACTGTTTTACACAGATGCTATTAAGAACAAAATTGCTTTACTTATCATTACTTTCCTTTTGATTTCCTTTTTAGTGTCCATCCAAACATTAATGACATTTAATGGGGTATATACTTTTCAGTCCCCCAGATGTGTGACAAAGTCAACAGAAGTCCAATCTTTTTCAGCCATTTTTTCTTGTTAAGCCATATTTCACAAATGTGATTGATGCTTATAATATCACATGTACTCACTAATTTCAGTGTTGCTGGTCTTCTTCCTGTTCATTTCCATCTCCCAACCCCAGACACTGGTTCAAGTCAAAGGACTTCTGATTCTTCCAGTTAATTCCTGTGCTTTTTTCTGTCTCCCTCTTTCTGAAGCATTTCTTTTTTTGTAAATTTGAAAAAGTTTCACTGAGAAAGTCTCTATATGAGCTTTGTTATCAGAAGAATGAGAAGAAGATTGCCCTTCTGTTTGTTGGCTCATTTGTTGCCCATTCTAGCAGGGATATTGAGAAGACAATGACTAGAAAAATTATAGTACTCACTGAAAACAGGAAGAGAGAGAAAAAAAGACAATAGCTTCTGAAATATTATGGACAAAATAGGGGACAAGTGGCCTATATCTGGCATGTTTCACAAAACTGAAACATGGTGTTAGATTTGTCAGTATGAACAGAAGCTCTCACAGCTTTCTGCCAGACATACAAACTTCAAGACTGTAATTAGGAGTTTACATTAATTTTAGAATATGTAGCCTGACTTAGTACCACCAACTCAGACTACACCACTAAGGGACAGACTGCCCTCCTCTATGTTACACAACTTAATCCAGCCAGGCTTCCTACCAATCTCTGCAAGGCATATTCATTAGTCATTATCTGTACTGATCTCGAGAGTTTGGGCAGTGCACAGATTCATGAAGAAGGAGGTCCTTCACTGACACTGGGTGCAAACTCAAGCAATTGTTGGGCATGGTTGGGTTTCTAGCAAGGCCCCGCCACGCTGAAGACAAGCTTGCTACCAGGAACACCACCAACACAGTCTATTTAGTTTCCCCCATCCCCTCCATGGTTGCTAACAGCATTCTACTCTTACTTAACTAAGAGCAAATAAAATAAACATCTATTGGAATCACCCCTTTTTTATGGATTGCTGTCCTCCCTTCAATAATTTTTTTATATCTCTCTCCACATAAGTCAGTGGAAGATAATGTCTTATTTTGCACTTGGAACAGGTGAGTCCCTACACCTTAATTACATACTGAAGAACAATCATATAGCAGGACCACGTGACCACCAACTCTCTCATGATAAACTACAACAAACCAGGGCTAAACTCCCTTCTATCTGCTCTTCTCACATCCACTTCCAAAGGGCATTTTAAATGTGGTGCTTATTACAAAGGCCGCATTTTAGTACCTGGGTTTCACTAGCTAACCCACACACCAGATAATCTTACTTTTTTCTCAAACCAATTTGACAGGAGAAAATTGCAGATTTGATGAAGCATATAAGTGAAAGCACTGTAAATAATGGCATTAATGTGTATAATAAAAGTGTTTTATGGAATCATGACTTCAAACTGTTTAAAGTTATGTTGAAATGTTTCTCATAACACCAGCTAACAATATTGCCTAGAATAAAATGTTATAACCACTTTGATTCAGCTTTGTATTACAACAGTATAATTAGATCCTTCATGCCACCTATATGCCAGCCAAGGACAGGGGATTACTGTAACTGGCCAACCCCTGGGAGTGTCATGGACATGCCCCCAGGACAGACAGGTCCCTACACATCTGCCTTTCTACTGAACAACATAAATATAAAAAAAAAAAAAATACTAGGAACAGAATGGAGTCCAGAGTCTTCAAGCACCTAATTAAACCCTACTGAGATTTTTTGTCTTATGACGCTTACATGATACCAACATAGCAGCTTACATCAACCTGAGCAGTGTTTTTCTTTGTACTGTCAAATGAGAATGATCTACAGCTTGGATCCAGCAAATATAATCCCTACAGTTATGGCTTTAGGATTATCTTCGTCTTACTGCTATTTTGAGGCTAGCAGCATCTGTTCTTGGCAGCGGAAGGTTATATTTTGCATAACAACAGGGTATGTTTGGTTTTAGTCCTCCAAACAGTAAACGATGAAAAAAGGGAAAGGGAAGAAAACATACAAAAGGAAAGACAACAAGAGACTAGTGATGAAATAGGTGAAGAAGAAACTGTAGAATAACTGAACAATATGGAGGCAGAAAAATTAGGAGAGAGGGTATATACAGGAAGAAAGGTCAGGAAAAGTGATTGATACTAATTTATTTTGAAGTTGTAGATAGTGAAAAATCAGATTCAGAGGATCAAGAATTATTTGTATGTAAATCCATGAAAATTATTCATTAGGGGAAAGAGTAAACATAAGAAAACTAAAATTCAAAATATTTGCACCAAACTTAAAAAGAATGAAAAACATCAAATTATAGTACTTTCAGTAAAAGTGAGCAGTATTATTAACACTGTAAGAAGGATGCGGATACAGGAACGGTGTGCTAAATGTGATGTGGATGTTATTCTGTCAGAGAATATATGGTTCCTGACAAATGAAGAAAGACTGCACACTGAAAAATTGTGGGGTGGAAATATAATATGGAACTTAGTGAACATTATTCTGGAGTGGCTGTTTTGTGTAAAAAAAAGTGAAAATATTAAATGTAGTGTTGTTAAGGAGGATGGGAAGGTTAACAATTATTGATGTGAGGTAGAGAGAACATGTTTATATAATTAAAGCATTATATGCATATATAACTAGCAATAGCAAGGAAATATAGAATATGTTTAATCAAACACTAGACTATGTGGTAGTTAACTTAAAAACTATAATTACAGGGGACTTTAATTGTGATTTTAAGGGAAAATATAAAAGAAAGGGAAAGGTGTAAAAATACATGAAGTGATAACATGTCTTAAATTAACTGTGCTGAACAAAAGTCAGTGGACTTATAGAAGGGGGGTATTTGGATTTAAAACTGATTATTTTATATTATGGGAAGGTTTGGGGGTAGCAGATGGTGATACAGGTGTGAAGGGTTTTTCAGACCATTTAGCAATATGCATCGAGGTGATGGAAGAAAGGAAGGATATTAAAATAGGAAAGGAAATGAAAAGAATAAGTGAGAGATTATGGAATAAAATTGCAGTGCGGGAAGTGCTGCCATTATGGCAGGATCATATATCCATGAAGGGCTTCTATAAAAACTGGTAGGAATGGTGGATCGAATTTAAAAAGAAGTATAAAAAGTGTTTCCCCCCAATGGCAGGATGATGAAAGAAAGGAAGAGAATGTACAGAATAATGTAAAGAAATGTATTAGAGAATTTAGAGAATAATACGGTGGCCTAATGGGTAAGGTGTTTGCCTTACAAACATAAGGTGCAGGGTTTGAATCTCACAAGAGATAATTGGCTAGGCTTAAATGGCTCGCAAGGGCAGTTAGCTTAGTACTAATCTATGAATGACCTCTATACAACAGAGTATTATGATATTGAAAAATAATTATTTAAATGAAATCAAGAAAAATTAAGGCAGTACCGTTTAGGCAGAAATATTTACAAGGAAGAAGGGGAGGCATTTGCATATCTGAGTAAAATAGAGAATGAGTACATTGGTGTAATGAGGGAAATGAAAATATAAAAGTAGAGGTAAAAAGGACATTAAAACAAATTATGACCATTGTAGTACAGCATATGGAAAATATATGAGCAGAAAGAAAGAAAGAATGGAGAGTAAAAAAAAAAATCCATTACAAGTTCTGGAAAATTTGATAAAGAAATTAGTGGATTGGCAAACAGAGTATTTTGTTAAATGTACTGAATGAATGGTTGAATGAAAGGTTTGCTTATGAAGAGTTATGCAGTGGGATATTAAAATGGATATGTTAAAAAGGTGAGAAAAATGAAATAAAACTTGGAGGCCAATAACACGAAATAAAACAGATTATAATTTTTTATGAGAATAATACAGAGGAGAATGGAAGGGTGGCTGTGGGATATTATGGCAGAAGTAGATATGGTATAAAATGGAAGGGATGTCAAGAATTGTTATTAGTTGTGAGAGAAACTGTGGATGATGTTATAAGTAAAAGGGAGGATGTGAAACTTATGGCAGGTGATATTAGCAACACATTTCATGCAGTAGGACATGATACTTTGTGGGTTAATGTGGAGAAGTATGGAGTAGATACTAGAATTAGGAGAGTATGTAGGTCAGCATATCAAAATAATTGAGTCAGAGTGTTAGTGAATGGGTGGTTGAGAAAAAAATATGTGTGACGCACGGAATAAGACAAGGACGTCCTATGAGTGGAATATCGTTTGCACTGAAATGAGTGCAATAGTGAGTGAAATAACTTATAAAATGAAAGATGCTAGATATGTCATGAAAAAGAAGTTGCTAATTCCTGTAGTTTTGACATATGTAGATAATATAGTTGTTGTTGTGAAGAACAAAATATGGATGAGAGAAGTATTTTTTGGTCTGAATGTATGTTTAAAGGAAATGGGAATGGCAGTGAATAAAGAAAAAACTGAATCCAGTGAAAAGAGATGTGTTGTATATGAATGATGAAGGGGGGGGTTGAAGTTAGGCAATCCAGTTGTTGATTCTGCCTCTTTAAACTTGCATGGGCTATTAACAGAGGGTAAATGAAGAGAATGATATAGCAAACACTGCCACTCTTAGTTTAAGTACAAACTGTTCTGGGAGATGACAAGAATAAGAAAAATGCAAAAATAATATGCAAATGAAGAAATTAAAAACCATCAAGAAAAAATACCGACATGGAAAATAAAAACTGATGATATAGAGAAGGATAGAAAGATGTGATATGATAATGTAATGAAACAATATTACTGTGTAACTCCATGAGAAGATTTACCAGAATAAGTGATTAAGAGCAATAAAGTCAGGACAGAGTGGTGTACCAAGATGGAAGAGTGTCAGGATTTCCTATAGAGATTGGTAACTGTGCTATATAAGCAAAGTTCAAGAGAGTGTTTATTTTGTGAGGAGGAAGAGACAACACAGCATTTTTTAAAATGTAAATGAGTGGTAAAACTCTGGAAAAAGTTGTTTGAAGAAATTTTCTTAAGAATATTAATGACAAACACTGTAGGTATGACTATGATTATGTATGGATATTATAAAAAGAAGAAGAATATGAGAAAATGGTAGATAAGAATTTATTTTATGTAATATTGGTTATTTGGAGTTGTGTCTTTTGGCTTTTCCCAGTTAGGGGTCGCTACAGCGAAACTCCGGTCTGCTAATGATTGGCAGTAGATTTTTACATGCCGAGTTGCCAGCTCTGATGCACAACCTTCAACAAAGGTACGCCCATTCACACATGTCTCCATGCAGAAGATGCTCTTGCTGAGAATCGAACCTGACAGTGTCTTACTGTGAGGCGACAATTGGTTATTTGGAGTAAAAGATTTAATTAAATTTTGTTTAATGGAAAATGGATTTTGGCAGGTATATTGTAAAAAAATAGTTTATGGTTGTGGAATAAGGAGTGTGGGTCAATTATGGAAGAAAAACAATGAAGGTGTTATAAGAAAAATGATAAAATAAAAACAGAAATTATATATATATGCCTGTAATCCGTGGTGGTACAACGGTAGTGTTGTTGCCTCAAAGCAAGAGGTTCTCCCGTTCAATTCTCGGCTGAAGTGCGGGGAGTGCCTTCTGTGTGGAGTCTGCATGTCCTCCCTGCAGATGGATGGGTGTTCGAAAGACATGCGTAAATGGGCATGCCTTCATTGAAGGTTGGACGTTGGGCTAGCACCACAGCGTTCGTGAAAATCTACTGCCAATCATTAGCGGTCCGGAGTTCTGCTGTGGTGACCCCTAACTGGGAAAAGCCGAAAGACAAACAAAACATATATATGCCTGTAAATATGTAGATTTTGTAAATATGTAAATAATGTTTTTATGTTGTATAAAATAAAGGACCCCTACTCTTTTTGATAGGTGCTATGGGATTTTTTACATCCACCTGAGCTATTATCAGTTCAAGCAGAAGGAATCTCAGTTTAACATCTAATCCAAAGGATGGCATACACAGGAGTGCAGAAACCCATTATACAGTATTGCAGTCTCAGTAATTGAACTACCTAGAGCAGGAATTCAACCCACAGCTTTTTGGACCAAAGGCAAGTGTGCCATTGACACTGCACTGACTAAATCATATGAGGGCCCATTTATATACAAGCCAAGAGCATGCAACTCTTCTTTATCCAGTATAACTGCAAATCCATTTTCTGTGTGAAAGCATTAATTAACTTGCCTAGATTAACTGAACTTTCAAAGTGTCTAAGATAAGACAGAACATCTTGCCAACCATATGAAGTGGAAAAGAGAGCCTGTAAATTTTATGAGGCTATCTTGTATACAAAGTCCCCCAATATTATACTGATATTGGTAAATACCCCATTTGTGTCTGAAAAAACTTTTTAAAAATGAATTCCTCAGGCCTTCATTCCTTCATCAAATGTTGGAATAACCTCACCTTTTTCTGGGACTACACATACCATTACAGTTCCAGGATAGTATGTTTAAATCCTTATTCATCATACAACCATATATCTATTTCTTGAAGGGTGCTTGCTTGAAAGGTCAATAACTATATTAAATGGCTAAGGAAAGAAAACTTAGTATTAGCACACCCAAATCAAACCTACCACCAAAGTATTTGTATAACTGTGTTCCCCTAGAACTAAGTGACAAGCGACTTCCATGCTGATACATACAGGTAATGTTAAGTATTATAAGGGGGTGTAATGGGGAGAAGTATGCTCCTACCCAGCAACCAACGTATTCTAATTTCCTGCTTCTCTGGTTAGGAGAAAGGATAAATGTCTAACTCAAGTCTGGCACTCAGCCTAGCCCTAATTAAAAAGACCACCAGCATGTACTGCAATGCTGCTTAGCATCATAAGATAGTCACTGAGCCTCTCCACTGAAAGAAACCTGGACGACAGTCTGACACCCTATGAGGTCAAAAAATGCAGAGGTGAAACATCCCTTTACTTAAGCTGTCAACACAATCCCCCCACCCCTGAAATCATGTTATTTGCACCAGTAATTTGATCATAATTGTACAGGTATATTACCACCCTACTGGATAGCTGCACAAATAAGTATGCAAAGAGTCAAGACCTTTAATAGAAGTGGAGGCATAAGGTAGTGTGCACTGGTCAAGAATCTTCACTGAAGTGCACAACCCAGGCCACTCATACACTGATCCTCTTATAGGTAACTCCCATTTAAAGATACACATACTATTTGCTTCACATAATAACATAATACCATATCTGTGACTTGTCCCTTACTTTATAAAGAACTGAGCTCCAAAACTATTGCATACACAACGTGCATAAAAATACAGAGTGTGTGTGTGTGTGTGTGTGTGTGTGTGTGTGTGTGTGTGTGTGTGTGTGTATCTATCTATATATATATATATATATATATATATATATATATATATATATATATATGTATATATACATACACATACATACACACACATGCATATATATATATATATATATATATATATATATATATATATATATATATATACACATACATACATGCATACACATACACACACACACATACATGGCACTACACAATTGCTATATATAGTAATAAATATTTAAAATAAACAGGCAATTGGAATATCAAGTGTTAGTAGTAAAAATAAGGCTTTTCAACAATGAGCCTAAAAGGTACACAGATATGTTTACAAAAAGGGGTGCACCAGTGCTGAGGTACAACATATAGTCAAAAAGATTCCCCCTTATTTGATATGAAGTGGGATCAGGGTGGTACAAGCATAAACAAGAATCGAGAAACCCCCAATGCTTTTAATCTAATCTAATGTACTCTATTGATGTAGGAGAAATAAAGAATAAAGACAATTTTAAATACAGAAAAGGCACAAATACAACATAGCATCTGGAGAGAAAGTGCAAGACACTAAATGTAATGAGGAAAGGAACTGTTCCTTGCTATTCTTGTAAATTTTGTAGCCAGGTACAAAAAAAAATGTGCACAAGTTAGTGGATATGCAAATTGCAAAACCACAGCAATAGTAAATAGTGTTAGAAATGTAATCACTTATATGTGGAAAACAGTTAGGCTATGGATCTTATTTCTGAACATACCTATGAAAAAATAAGGAAAAAGGATAAATAAGGTTTGGGAACAAACCAATGTGTTCAGGGGCTTCTTTGGGGAAGAGTCAGGTAGGAATAGTTATGAAAGTTAAGATGGTAGTGGAAGAAGATTAGGGTGGTGGGGATGGAAGGGTTTAATTGTAAAAGTAGGAGGTTTGGGAGGAAATGAGCTAAATACAAGGAGGGGCTTAGCTGGTTTTGTAGAGTATAACTGGGTAAGAGATCATATTCTGGAATGAACTTGCTAAGACAAGTGCCATGTCTGAGATGACCTATAGGCATTTCAGAGAGCGGGTAGGCTTCAGGTAATAGTGGGGCATGGAAGTGCTGGGTGAGTGATTTAATTTTTTTTCTTTTTCCATCGTCCGCTTTCCTCTCATTCACTGAGTGGTTGTGGTTGCTGTTAGGGCTTTTCAAGTAAGCCATGGGTATTAGGGGATTGGTGTTTGAGTTAGGTTACCCTTAGTTGTTGGGGAGTTGGGAAGATACCTCATGGTCAGGCCGAGTGGGACATTTTGCAGTTGAGCTTCACATGGTTGGCTGTATATGGCCTGAAACTACAGGCAAGATGGGAGAAAGAAAGAAAAAAAAAACAAGCAAAAGGCGCAATTTAAGGCAGATTCTTACTTGTAGTGGCAGGGTTGGTAATGCTGCATGTGTCATTGTTGTCTTTTTCCCATTTTGCCCATACCTTTCAACTGTACAGATTTTCACAGAATGTTCAGAATTTTGACTCATATTTTTTTTTTTGTCCTTTTTTTCCAGAGAAAGGCATGAAGTGGTGATTTTCTGCCAGATTTGATGTCCTTATGAGGATCCACACTAATCAAAGTCTGCTATTCCATTAACTTTTCAGTGTGGGAGCAACGTTTGAATTGCCTCTGGATTTGGTTGTTTGTCCCACCATTGTTTATGGCTTTGTCCAGATGCTTGTGCCCAGTTTTTACAATGATTGTAAAGCGGCATTTCCCATGGTTCTTATTCTAACTGTGTTGTTGTTTGTGGCATTTTGTGTGGGCTGCTGTCCACTAGTGCAGTATGTTGCCAATCAGGGTGATTGCTTTGTCAAAGCAGCATCAGCATTGGTGGTGGTGGTTTAGAATTGTCGTGTTTCAGCAAATGGGTGAGGTGGAGTGAGCCACAAATTCCTTTTCACGGGCTGCAAGCTCCCTAAGGTGGCATTGTATTCCATGCATATGTGGTGGGATTTGGAGTCTGTAGCGAGGGAAGTGTGCTTGAGCTAATGGCTGGTGGGTGGCAGGTGTCTAGGGAAAGGGCTTGCATCATGCCTCTCAAAAAATACAAATTTTGTTTTTCTGGCAAGTTATAGAGGACTGAACTCAGAAGATAGGACAGGCTTTTGAGTTTGAGATTTCATTCTCTTCAGAGGAGTCATGCTGTTTTATTCTATCAACTTTATAAGTTTGTAAGTGAAGTATTTAGGGTTTGTCCCTATTTTGGGCCTTTGTCCCTCCATTGTTTATGGCTTTGTCCTGAATTTTTGCTCTAAGAGGTTGACAACATACGTCTCAACTGTACAGATTTTTTCAGAATGTCCAGATTATTGCCTCACAACTTTGGTCCATTTCATAAAATTCTGGTTTTCTGGCAAATTAGTAGCAAATTTTTTAAGACTGATGTTGGAAAATAATGACAGACTTGAGTTTCAGACTTCATAAACTTCAGACATTCATACTAATGCAAAACCTGTTATTCTATCAACTTTCTAAGTTTGTAAGAGCAATATTTAAAATTGTCCCTAATTTTGGGCCTTTGTCCAATTTTTATTTATGGATTTGTCCAGATTTCTTGTTTTAATAGGTTGAGGGGTATGGTTTGAGAGGTATGGCTCGCGAGCACCTTTACGGCTATTTGTACTGCCCAGGTCTGGCAGAATGGACAGATTTTACTTCATACTTTAGGTCTATTCTTCAAACTTCAGAGGTTTCCTGATTTTGAGTCCTCAGACCTGACAGGTAGCTTAAATGCAGATGTTTAGGGTTTGGAATAGTGATAATGTGTTTGCCTCATAGACACAAGGTAACAGGTTTGATTCCTATATTTCATGGGAGATCACTGGCAGGTCACAAAGCCTCCTATGTATGAAGGGGCTGAATTGGTAAGCACAATACTTAAAAATTGTTCCCGCTGGGTAGCTAACCTAAAATGAACCTATGAAAATGCTGGAGCACTTCAGTTTTTCTATCACTTTCTCTAAGATATTGAGGAGGAAGGCAAGTGTTTACCAGGAGGGCACAAATACGGTCTCACTTTTAGCTTTGCCCTTAAAGTTGGGGGAAGTGCTTATGTGTCAGGAGTGGGGTGGGTAGGGTGGTGTGGGGTCAGAGTTTTAGTGAATATCATTCATTCATTGTATTTACTAGCATGCTTGGATTCATTCAGTCGCATGGTTTGTTACAATCAGTGATTATTTGTACCACTTTGCGTTAATTTCTTCCCCAAGAAGTTTGCAGTCAATGTGTTTGATGCAGATAATGCTAAGTATGGCAGCTTTTCAGCAAGTTGAAGTGGTAAGTAAATGTTTGCAGTAAACAGAGGTCTGCATGTGTTTCTATCTTGTGAGAACAACTGGTTGAGTGAAGATGGTGGCTTTTCAGTGGCAGCGAGTGCCCCTAACTACTTGTACATTTCCCACCTGAAACCTGTTGTAAGCTCGGTAATGTTATGGGGGCTTATGTTAGGTAAAACCTTCCCTTTAATATGGATTCCATTGCAGGCTCTTTAATCTGTTGTATTTGCAGGAAGTATTGAATTGTTTCATTTTTTTTGTCCTGATTATTGTCCCCACTGTAGTTGTAGAATGTGGGAGATTTGAAAAGCACCTGTCAGAAGCAGTGCTTCATACTAAGATAACACTTAAGAAATTAACTTGGTTGAAGCTTAAAAAACTACTAGATAAAATGTAATCACAGCAATGACATTATATCTGTTATGGACATTGTAAATAGTTATTGTTCCATGCTATGATGTTTTTAAGATATATATTGTGCATATTTATATATCATATTTCTTGTATTATTTTATTTCATGAAAATCAATACAAAAATGTTTTTTTTTTTTTTTTTAAAGAAAAGTGTTTAAACGAGAGAGGTTTAGAATTGGTCTCCAAATATTCTCTTTTCTGGGCACTAAAAAATGTTATAGATTAAACCTCTCTTCACCCACCTTTAGGACACAGGCAACTCTTGAATAGCACCCGGAGTCAGAAGGTCTTGAAATACCTCTGGGGAAAAAAGGGGGTTATTCCCAAGGAGGCTGAGGAATGCCCATTAAAGGGGGAAGTGATTTCACACCATGAAATACCCCCTGGTGAATAGTGGACAGAATCACGAGTAATCTGAAGCCAAACAGAAAGAGAAAGGTGAAGAGAAAGATGAACGTGGCTGGGAAGAAATGGATAGTCAGACCACACCTGGTTTATCAGGAAAGGAAGACTTTTGATTCCCTGAAGTCTGAGTAGCCTTACTGGGAGGAGCCTGCTTGCCACTCTTTTTGTCCTTAGTAGGAGGACTTGATAGTCTGTTAACAAAGGCTGGCTTATTAGGGTAGATTTTCTGAAATTTAGGCACAGGAGAGACAAACACATGTTTGAGTTCCTGTAAGCACTCCCCCTTATCTTGAAAAGGCTTAAACAAACCAGCAGCAACTTCCCCAAACAAACGTTTATTATCAAGTGGAGCATCCATCAATTTAGCCTTGATATCATCAGGGAAAAGTTGAAGTTGAAACCAAGAATACCTCCTCATCACTGAACCAAAAGCAGCAGCCCTAGAAGACATATCTGCTGCATTATAACTACATGATGGAATGACAAACCACTTGAGATGAAGTCTCTAACAAAGAAAGAGCAGAAGTTTTACCCTCAGCATCTAGGAAATGAGAAATAAGCTGACAAGCCTGAGAAAGGAGAGCCAACACATACCTAGACACATGGGTCTGATAATTAATAGCCCTAAAACCCAAGGTAGCCGAAGTGTAAACCTTGCCTAGCCTTTCTATGTTTCTGCTGTCCTTATCAGAAGGCAATAACTTGGGCAAAGGAAGCAATTGAGAGAGCTTGTCAGAGGCTACAGACAGCACTGAGGGGGCAGCAGAAGAACATTTATACTAAAAGTTACATTCCTCAGACACCCTATAAAACCTATCAGGTTTCCTGGGAGCAGAGGGCAGAGAATCAGGAGCTTTAGAAGCAATGGAAACTGCATCCAACAGAGCACCCGAAACAGGTGAAATAGCAGAAAGTTTTGGAGATTCCATGTGTAACAACTCATACTACCCCTTATGGATTTCAGAGACCTGAGCACAATGCCACTTAAAATTCCATCATTCTGGAGATAGTATCAGGACTACTAGTTTCCTCTTCCTCTGATCCATAGTAGAAAGGAGAAGGAATCTGGGAAGAGTAAGCAAAGAATTCCTCATTAGACTCCCAACTCCTCTTCAGAGGAATCCTGTTCCCTGCACCTTTTAAGTGGAGTAGAGGATCAAAGGGAGCTGGAACAGAACAGCCCTGAGTAGGTTTCAATGACATCAAAGCATTAAATAGACCCTGAGTAAAGGCCTGCCACTCACTCTGTGGATCCCTAGAAGCAGGAGAAACATATTCAGTTTTTTGTTTCTTCTTCAATGGAACATCTGCCCTATAAAACTTAGAAGGCTCTGACCTAGGATAGCATTCAGTAATAATAGTAGTAGGAACTTCTTCCCTAAATAAAATCTGCAGAACACTCCAGGCCCCCTCAGAAATAATTAACCATGGTTCCCCTGAATGTCATAAATGGACACCTGCAAAGCCTCATCAGACGTGCTGAAATAAACACTTATTGTGTTAGTCTTTATGAGGCATCTGTCTCCCGCACTGGCATTTACCCTTTCTGGATGACATTAACCCCCCAAAGCAGCAAAGAATAAAAACAAATAAATAAATAAAACTGAATGGGGTACTTATCTGCAGAGGCTTTGTACCAGCAAACAAGATGTAGGCTTTCAAACCAGTGAACGAAAATGAATTCATACTACCGGTAAAGACCTAGGTGTTCAGACTGACAATTGAGAGATGCATTCGGACTGGCAGCAAAGAAGTTTTGATGATGGTACATCTGGATGTCACCTTTATTCCCTATGCTACACATGGAGCATATGTGTGATGCACAGTGTACCTTAAAGCAACAGTAAGCTTTTGTATACTGGTCGGACATTGGGCTACCTAAGGTTGGGAATCTCAAGTGCTAGGAATACTGCAACAGGGGAATGGAAGGACATCTTCTGTTCACTTTGAAGTTCCTGAAATAATTCTGTTATGCATCCTATAGTCAGATGCTAACAATGAACATAAAAAATACATTTCAAACTTGATGTATCTCCCCATCACTAAATGTGCCACGAGAAGCCTACAGATGGCAGTGAGATATATCCGTATGCAATCATTATCAGATAACAGTGCATTTTTTTCTCTAAACGGTCACACTTTGGAATGAGATTTTTAATTTCTAAACCATTTGCTTTGCTTGTTTGCTTTTCTACGGATATGTAAGACTTGAGGAAGAGTTGTCATTATCTCATAAAGTTCATAAGTTCATATATAAGTACTAGACTAGTTAACCCACAGACATTGCCAACATCCTAGCTGACAGGTTCAGCGCAAACTCCCCCCCCCTCCCCACCAAAAGGACTAATATCTATCCCAGCAGAGTGTTCCCCCTCTGACATCTCAGATGCTCAGGTAAGAGCTGCCCTCTCCAAAGCAAGAAACACAGCATCAATGGGACCAGACGGTGTCCCGGGCTGCATCCTACATGAACTCCAAGAAGAGCTAAACCCAAACCTAAAACTACTGTTCAGTCTCAGCCTTACTACAGGATATGTACCCAAAGAGTGGCGTACAGCAACAGTGGTCCCTCTCCACAAAGGTGGTGCCTCAACGGATCCTGGAAACTATCGCCCCATAAGTCTCACTAGCTTGGTCTGCAAAGCTATGGAAAGGATCATCATGGACCTTATAAATAAAGATATTGGGGACCTACAGACACTGGATCCTACCCAGTTTGGCTTTGTTAAGGGCAGATCCTGCCTCTTAAACCTGGTTGATTTCTTTGAAACAGTCACCAAGGCCATTGACAAGGGGAAGGTGGTCCACACAGCCTACCTGGACCTCGCAAAAGCCTTCGATACAATACCCCATTCAGGCATTATAGATAAGCTCACCAGCTTAAATATAAACCCCTATATCACTAGATGGGTTGCAAACTGGCTCAAGGACAGAACCCACATGGTTAGAATAGCTGGAGCCATGTCAGACTCCAAACCAGTTACAAGTGGCATCCCACAAGGCTCAGTCCTGGTATCTCTCTTGTGCGGTATATATTTCTCGGAGGTACAGGCCAACATGGAAGGACTGTGGCTGACCAAGTTTGCAGATGACTGCAAACTGGGCGCCATAATAGACTCTCCAGCCGACACAAGCATCCTCCGAAAGGGCCTCATAGAAACAGACAACTGGTGCCAGAGCCATGGCCTCAAGCTAAACACCAAAAAGTGTATAGTCATCCCCTCTGGCAAAAACAAAGTGCCCACAAATTACCACATAGGTGGTAATCCATTAAGTAGAGAAGAAGTAATTAGGGACCTGGGGACCCAAGTTGATAGCAATCTCTCATTTGACAACCACGTGGCCAAAGTGGTTAGAAAAACATTTTATATAGCCCACCTAATCATGAAGGGATTCACATCTAGATCAGGGGAGGTCATCGTGCCTCTTTACTCATCCCTCATCAGGCCCATAATTGAGTACAATGCCCTTTTTGGGATGTACCTTACCAGACACCTGCAGCAACTGGAAAGACCCCAAAAGTACCTAACCAAGAGGATCAAGGGGCTCAAACAGATGCCGTATGCTGCCCGGTTAAAGAAACTCCAGCTCTACTCAGTGGCATACCGCCTGCTCAGAGGCAATCTGTGCCTGACGTATAAAGCCATGTCCAACCTGGAATTAATGGACATGCTGCACCTCAGAAAATCCAAATCCCATCGAGCTATGCGCTCGAGGGACTTGAACCTCAGCACTGAAATAAATAGGACATGCTGGAGGGACAGATTCATAACCCAGAGGCTCCCTTCACTCTGGAATAAAATCCCAGTCCAGTTTAGGCAGAGTCCCTCATTGACTCTCTTCAAGAGGAATCTTGATGAGTGGATGGGAGATCGTAGGTTTACCCCGGGTATCACTTCTGTGTCACTGTTAGACAGAGGCACAGTATACTAACCTCGAAAAAGGGCATAGCAAAATTAATTTAAAATGGGTGGCGAAAGCCATACACACTCTGGCTAGGCTTATAAATGCCCTAGGGTAGATAGCCTAGTATGAACCTATGAACCTATGAACCTTTGAAGGTCATTTTTAAGCCTAGAACAACTGTTCTTATTATGCTTGAATTAACCTACCCCATTTGGTTAGAGATTGGTCTTACCCATCCTATGGTTGATAATTATATATTACCCCCAGTGATAATAACTAGGATCATACCATCGATTATTTGAGGGGATCATTGCATGGGATATTAGCATTTAGGATCTGCCTCTGTCCATTAGTAGTACAGGGGGCAATCCTGGGATAAGTTTTTTGTTTCTCATCCAAAGAGCCAAGTTGATCTTTAGTATGGACAGGGATGAGGTTTGTTTAATGTGGACAGGAAGTCTATTCCAGAACAGTCATACCCTCTGCAAGATATGTCTGTCTGTTTATCCAAAACAAAAACCAATGCTGTTTAGGACAAAACAAAAACAAAGCAAAGCTACCTCCATACAATAAATTACTGAACACAAGAATGCCACTTTCAAAAACTCCAACTCATTTAAATAACTGGAAGTCAGGAATTCATATATTGTTGCTCATTATTTGATATGACAGGAAAATCAAACCTAGAAAAATAATCTTCAATTCCTTAACAACACTATGACATGGTTTCATATGATTACATACTTTTTGAAAATATGGACTAATGCTCCAAACACAGTAGGTATTTTTTATCTACAAAACACCACCCATTCCACTTTTATTTGAGAAAGATTTGGAATATCATGTGATATAATTTCACCTGTTTGGTTTTGACCCATGTATATAAAGATATCATGTCTCTGTACTATATATGTTCAGTCTGTTCAAACTTTTTAAGGCAATAAAGATCACAAACTCACAAAAATGTGACTCATTACTTCACTCAACATAGCCTCATATAGCTGAGTTGAAGTAATGACTTTGTCATCTGTAAATAACAAGCCTTTACAAGGTCTTGAAATGGAAACCTATGCATAAAGCTTGATGTGTAGCAATTTAGAACGATCTAGTCAACATTTATTATTACAGCTCTTTATAAATGTATGCGTCTTCCCTTGTGCTGACTGTAAGCTCTTCCAGTTTCTCAGTAGATATTAATCTTTAAAATGTTCATACATTTCTCCATCAAATTCAGCTTACATTAATGCATGCATACTTTACTCAAGGTATCAGCTATATGCCTTTGCCTCCCTTAACATAACTATAAATATAGTCATGAAATTTATGATAACCAAACTCTGTGGCCAGCCTTCCTTTTCATTCTGAGCATAATGTGTTTGAGAAACAGTCAAGGTTCAAGCACCACGTCCTTCCTCACTAGTATCTAATTGCAGAATTACAAGTTGTGTCACATCTTAGAACTTCAGTGATGAAACTTCATTACCTAGAGTTATACGACGCACTACTTTCTTCTAGAGAGATACTGTTGCAACAGATAAGACTGGAATGAACTTGGAGAGAGATTGCGCCATGCTATGAAATCACATAGGAGATGACTTATTACATAGTGTCTACATATCCACAATTGCTTTGCATTATCAGGTTCAGGTTTAAGGCCATCTGAAGTAAAAACATGGATAACGTACTTATGAGTTATGCACTGATTTCACAGATATGTCTGTTTAGCTTCAAATCTGTTTGCCTTATATTGTGCAGCAGTTTAATGCCGTTCAGATCATCACATTGCTTGGCAGCACCACAGATCATCAACGATACTGAACACTTCTGGAGCTGACAAGAGTTTAAAAGATAAACATAGAAGTTTACATCTGCCCAAAGGAGTATTAAAGGTACACAGTTTTAGGCTAGTGTCATCTAGCCAAATCCTTTAGAATCTATGGTTAACATTGAACAGTAATAATCACTTCCTCAATCATTTAAACTAGAAAATGTTTCTTTTTGATCACTTTGTTTACTGCTTGAGTATCTATACATATTCTCAAGTTGCATGTTTCACAATTAATCATTCATTTTGTTTGCTTAACAATGGCTTCCAGCTGGTTTTGTCTTCTTTAGTTCCAGTTCATTTCTATCTCCGAGCACAACTGGCTAGGCTTAAAATAGTCCACAATGGCGGTTAGCCTAGTACTAACCTATGAACAACTAAAACTTGTCTTTGAGCAAGTCCAAGTGGCACAGCCTTGGGACAAACCTTAGCATGATATACTACTTGCCAACAATCCAAATCAGTAAACAAGCTGAAGTTTTTTATGTTATCATCAACTTGATGTATATGTCCTGCACATTGGAAATGATGTTTCTGAGCATTTAGTGAAGTACTATTCTAAGAACTTAAAAAGTACATTCAGTTGTATCTAATACAGCAGGTGACCAGATTTCATGAACATCCACATCATCACAGGAAACTATGAATTTGTTAGTTGTTTCCGTGGCCGTTCCATGCGACAGCTCACATATTATTAGTCAGAAGTTCTTTATTTTATCGGATTTAATTTTCTTACCATCAGCTTTCTTTCCGGTGCTGAATCACTCTAACTGCACAGTGTGAGTCATCTTTATTTTACAAAATGTCTCCCAGCAATTACAGATCAATATGTTTGGATGTTTTGAGTATTTTTCCCAAGGACACTGCTTGGCACAGTAATCTGTACTTTCTACATTTGTACTCAAAATTAAAAACAAATCCAACCCACAGAGTTCAGTTTGTACCCTGAAGATGACAAAATACACGATGACTTGTACACATTATTAGACAACTTGAATGCCATGAATATATATATTTATGACAATATCTTGCACTTTTCACCAATGCAAGCTTTAGAGCAACATTCATGCCTTTAATAACTGCATTTTCTAGCAGTCGTTACTGTTATTGCCCCTGCTTACATTTTCTGCAGAATCCACAGTGTGCATCTCAACAGCACCAATGAACAACTTTACTTTATTCTCTTCCTTTTCATCTGCTGCATCACTTTAGTCTGACTTTCACTTACCTCTGCAAAAGGAGTTTGATCCCTCATCTAGCCAACAGATTCAGTAATTGCTTTGCAACTTGCCTTCCAATGTATGAAGACACACTCCTTAGACTGGGTGTGGTTTCTGCCTGCTTAAGTATTACCAGACACCATTTTGAAGGCTGTGGTTACTAGTATATTTGTTTTTATTTTTATTACTGTTAGAACTCTAACCTTTGCTTTGCTGTCATATTCAGTCGCAGCCTTTATTCCACATATTTCCAGTTCCCTAATCATGTTTTGAGCTGCGCACCTGAAAGCTGACTCACGTGACACAATCAAGAATCAATCCAGCTGATTTTAATTGGCTGCCCCTTACTTGTTCATTTCTGAGCCCACACACCATGCTGTCTCTTGTTGATGAATCATGCAAGAAAGCTATCAATTCACAGTCTTACATGTTATGTTCCAAACCAATCAAATAAGCATGTGACTCCTGAAATAAGTTGACTTCCAGGAGTCAACTGACTCCTGAAATAGTGGACTTCTAGTAAAACATAAATGCCTTATGTATGACAAATTCTTTTTGGCAAGGTTTTGGTATGTATTTTAAGACAAACTATGCTGTCTCTCTCTCTCTCTCTCTCTTTTATCTTCAAGGTTAATATAGTGTTAAATACCTTGATTTCTTCCTTGCCTGTGATATGAATGAATGCTGCAGACAGCACACTATGTTCTCTCTGTCACACTCACTATTGGATTATAGTAAATGTCAGCAACCACTTGTCTCCTTTAAAGTTATTTTTTGCAGGGAAGAAGCCCCAATCCTTGTACTCCCAGTATGGAGGCTGCACCCTCACAATGATGTTATACTTAACATATGTAACCCCCTATTTCTATACATTTAGTCTCTCAGTTCTAGGACTTCTTCTTACAAGTTTAAGAATTTAAAACCGGTACAGGAAAATATCAGTCATTTTACCCACATAGCATGGTTTATAAAAAAGTGCAACTGTAACACTGAAAAAATTACAGCTGACATCAATTTAGTCTGCATCAGTCCCTGGAATATTGTTGACAGCAGAAGTAGGCCAAAATCTATCACATTTTATTCTAAAGAAAAGGGTGAAAGACGGTTAGGTGATGGGAGATGACGGTGCACTTATTTAGACTTGGTGCATTTTACTTCAATCTAATTATATCACCCCCCCCCCAAAAAAGTGTACAAAACATATATAAGTAGTAAACTACAAGAATGGACCTCTGAACCTAAACTGCAACCAAATGCTCAAAAAGAAGTCAGCAAGAGAGAGGAGGGAGAAGCTGAAATACAGAATGGAGTGCTTATTCTGGCTTATGTAAGCTGAAGACTTGTATTGGGTAGGGAAGTAACCAGGGAAGTTTGATGTTAGGAAATCAAGCTTATTGCATCAGTAAAATGCAGAGGAGCACGCAGACGTAGCCAGCCTGCAAAGATCATGTAAAAGATGTGAACACACTGCTACTAAAAAGCATACCCTTGTAATCTAATAACATGACTAAGGACTTTCTAGCAGAAATGCTTCACCTAGAAAATGGGAATTAATCAGAATTTCATGACTGACTGTTCAGACCAAGCTTAAGTATAACTCATTCCTGACAACAGCCTTCCCCTACCATTACCATACTGACTACAGAAATGACAGTGCAGGTAAATCACCTTTAAGAAGTCCAAGCAGTCATAGTGATGGTTTAAAGAGTTCTCTAGATCAGTACAGACACTGCCAATATTACTGGAACAACTCATGGAAAAAATATGTTTTGGGGGGGGGTGCATATTTAGTAATTGACAGGTATGTACATGATTGCAACTAATCAGGCCTGTTGCCAGCAGTCAACTTTTAGCAGATAAAGTAATTATTGCAAGTAAAACTAGTAAGCAAACCTTCAGCAAAATTAAATGTTCTGAAACGTACAAGCCAGGATGGTGAAAGATGGTGGCTCTCTCAAATGGGGAAGTGGGAAGTACACACTACCCCCACTGGCAACAATTCAAAATGTCAAAACAAATAGCACTGATGTATTCATCTCAGCTCCATTTCTGGCATGAGCTGTGGTGGTCTCTTTCTCTGAAGTGTATTCTTAATATGTTGATATCTTAAACTGGACCCCCTTATCTTTTGCATACTGAAGAAAACGGGGTACATGTTCTTCTCTTCACTGCTGCATTCTTCATACTAAAGGGATTCCCCGCCCAGGGTACCCTAACATCCGATCAGTATACCAAAGCCTTAGAGCTTTATGGAAGTTGTACATCATCTATATGCTCCCTGCTTAAGGCGTAGGGCATAAAGGTGATGTATGGACACAAATACCTCAGAAATTAATAGCCCCAGAAGGGACAACAGTCTTAGGATGTAGAAGGAACATGCACATCCAGAAGGACAAAAAGGAAAAGAGCAGAGCAGTGCGGAGGGGGAAGTGAGGACTGCAACAGGAAGAGAGGGACACCTAGTGTTAGGGTACGATTTTACACAACTGTACTACGTCCTTCTGTTGCTGTATTCTTTACTGATGGTGGAGTACAATAGCTCTAGAGGAAATCTGGGAGGAGGAAGGCCCAGAACAGCCCTCAAGAAACCCATGCAGGAATGCCCAAGCAAGGGCAGCTCTTGGTCTGGAAACATCCAATTTGTAATGCTTAGTAAAGGTGTGGACAGAGGTCCAAGTAGCAGCTTCAAGGATGGAACTGGTATCCAATGCTTTGAGAGAAGCACCAGAGGAAGCCACAGCCCTGGTAGAATGAGCCTTTACAAAGGCAGAAAGGCTTTTCCCATGAAAGGACTTTACAAAGGCAGAAAGGCTTTTCCCATGAAAGGACTAACAAAAAGAAATGACCTTGGGGATCCATGAAGAAATGTTTTGCTTAGAAACAACCAAACCTAGAGATCTGGGATGAAAGGAAATAAAAAGCTACTCAGACTTGTGAATGGCCTTCGTCTTATCTAAATAATATCTGAGCTGTCTATACAAATCCAAAGTGTAAAACTAAACCCATAAGAGCTGTAGATACTCCACCATAGGCTGCCTGCTCACAAAGATTCCAAAGGAAAGAAGAAATAAGCAGGTACTGACCACCATGCTGAAGATCTTCAAAATTTTATTTAAAACACAATTAAAAACACAGGAATGAGCACTATCGGGACAAAGCCCTTCTTCAGATACAAAACTCAAATGAAACTGCAGTGGAATCTTGTTCCAGAGCATGGGAAGTCTCTGGGACAGGAATCTATCCCTCCAGCATGTTCTGTTTATTGTTGTGGTGAGGTTTAGATCCCTAGATCATGTGCTCGAGGGGATATGGTTTTCTTAAGGTGGAGCATGTCCATCAATTCTGGGTTGGACATGGCCTTGTATGTCAGGCAGAGATCACCTCTGAGTAGGCGGTATGCAGCAGAGTACAGCTGAAGTTTCTTCAGTCAAGCTGCATAGGGCATCTGTTTGAGGCCAATTATCCTCTTGGTGAGGTACTTCTGTGGTCTTTCCAGCTGTTGCAGGTGTCTTGCAAAGTACATCCCAAATGAGGCATTGTATTCTACGATGGGTCTGATGAGTGATGCGTACAGGGGCACAATGACCTCTTTTGATCTGGATGCTAACACTTTTTCTGATTAGGTGGAGCACATAGAACGATTTTTTAACCACTTTGGCAATGTGGTTCTCAAAGGAGAGGTTGTTATCTACTTGGGTCCCCAGATCCCTTATTACATCTTCCGTATTTAGGGGGCTACCACCTATGTGGTAGTTTGTGGGTACTTTGTTTTTTCCAAAGGAGATGACAATGCACTTTTTAGCATTTAGCTTGAGGCCATTGAGGCTTGAGGTCTAGTGCAGATACAGATTCTTAGTTTTAGCAATTAAATTTGCTTATTCGTGCTCAGCACTTGTTCAGAACTTGTAAGCACTAAATAAGCTACTAATTACTATAGCACTCAATCTTCCTCATTGCCTAGAGGAAAACAGTTTTTATACTTACTTTTCTCACTTGCTTAGAGAAACCAGCTCTTGTACTGACTTTTCTCACTTACCTAGAGGAAAATAGTGTTTTATTCAGGCATGTCCAAGGGTCAGCTCCCAGTGTTCTCTCCTGTCTATCTGATGAATCTGGGCATCTTGAGGCAATGTAGAAATTGCCTCATGTACACAGACAACCCTCTCTTCCTATCACCTGACACTACAACCTGTGAGAGATGCACTTATCTAGCCAAACTGGAGGTAAAGCTTTCTCCAACCAAGACTGAACTTGACAGTCAAGAGGAGAAGGTAAACATTTGCACCACACCACATTCATCACATAGTCCCACTAAACCTACACCACCAAAATCCACACATAGAAACACAAAAACATTTGCAGAGGCTCTCAGTAATAATCTGCCAAAGCAACAAAGACCTCCATAGCAGAAATGCAAGCAAACCTCCATCCCCCAACACAACCCAAATGACACATAGCTCACAGACTCAGTGTGCCACTCAACCATGGCCAATAAAGCAAAACAACGTACCCAACACACTAGTCATAGGTGACTATAGTGGGGCACACTGATGTCCCACTCACCAGGCTAAACAAGGAGAAGGTTACTGTCAGCTGCCTGTCGGGTGTTAGGATCCGCCACATAACCCACGTACTCAGGTCACTCCACAAGTACAAATATGATGGTCATTGTCCATGTTGGTGTGAATGACCCGAGACGTACCTCCCTGGACTACATGAAAAGAGACGTGGAAGAGCTCTCCGATCTTGTAGCCCAGGCAGGTGTGACCCTAGCCCTGAGTAGCATTCTGCCATCACCCAGAATGATACTGCAGTACAAGGACAAAATGATTGACTTCAACAATTGGCTAAGCTTCTGGTGTCATTCTAAGGGGATCCAGTATCTGTCTGCTTGGATGACATGGTTGACAGACCACAATGCTTTGCCAGAGATGGCCTGCACCTGTCGCCCCTGGGATTCTGGATACTGGCTAAGGCTATTGCCGCCCCTATAGTGCCTTTTTTTAGGCAAGGTTCAAATGACAAATTCACCACCATAACAGGAACAGGCAAGCAAAAACTGAGGGTAATGCTACTCAGTGCTAGAAGTCTAAATCTCAAAATTCACAACTTAAAATGGAGAATATCGATATCTGTGCAGTGACTGAGATCTGGTTCAAGGCTCCAGAGCACCCCTGCACTACCAGGCTATAACTCATGCCACATTTTTCGGCCATGTAACCTGGACCGAAATACCAAAGGCAGAGGTGTGTCCATATTCATTAAGGATATCCACACCTCCAAGCTAGTTGCTCAGCATAATGCATCCAAAGTTATCCAAGTGCAACTAACTCTGGGCAAAACTGCAATCCAGATTGTAGCTTGCTACAGATCCCCCACCATGACACAGGATTCCCATTCCTCTTTTCTTGATGTACTGGAAAATATTAGGGTTCAACCAAACACCCTAATAATGGGCGACTTCAACTACCACACCATTAACTGGGAAAACTACTCGTGTACCAACTCCTTAGCTCAACGCTTTCTGGAATTCATAAACTCCAATGCCCTGGATCAACTTATCCACACCCCCACCAGGAGCAACAATATCCTAGACCTAGTCATTACCAACATGAGTGACCGGTGTTCCACACCTGAAGTCAACACCTCGTTGGTCCGATCCGACCATAAGCTAATCACCCTTGATTTCCACATCCCACCCCCACCACCCATTAAGGATACCATGGTAAAAAATTTCTCCAAAGCCAACTTCATGCTTCTTAAGACAGAAGTGGTGAATTTCATGACACCCATGCAGATGGACAAAACAGTTACAACTGCTGAACCCTACACAAATGCACTCTATAAGCACTTACACGAGTGCATGGATCGTGCTATCCCAAACAGAACCAAGACGATATCCTCTAAAAATGGAAGCCAATCTGGTGGTCCCCTGCCATAAAAAACTGTACAACAGAAGGAAGAAACTGTTGCAAAAGAGAGTAAAATCCCATGAGTGGAGGTGCTCCCTGGTCAGCCTCAGTAAGAAGCAGAGATCCCTTATAAGATCCTCCAAAGCAAGCTACGACAACAAAATCACCACTAATTCTAAGGACAACCAGAAAGCATTCTATAGCTATGTCAAGAATCTCGATGGCAACACCCAGATCTGCTCTGAGTTACAGTACAACGGCACAAAAATTATTGAACCAACTGATATTGCCAACAACCTGGCAGATAGGTTCAGTGCTAACTTTACCCCCCCTCCACCCCCTAAAGGGCCCATATCTATACAGGAAGAATGCAGAGTCCCTGTAATCACAACTACACAGGTAAAAGCTGCACTCTCTAAAGCCAAAAACACAGCATCCATAGGACCAGACAACATCCCAGGCTGCGTTTTACACAAACTTCAGAATGAACTGGCTCCCCACCTAAGCACCATGTTCAATAATAGCTTTGCATCAGGCTTTGTGCTCACTGAATGGTGTACAGCAACAGTTATCCCACTCCACAAACGGGGAGCCACCACTGATCCCGGGAACTATCACCCTATTAGCCTGACAAGCCTGGTCTGCAAGACCATGGAACGTATTATCATGGAACTCACAAACAAAGACATTGGTAACCTCCAAACTCTGGATCCCACCCAGTTCGGGTTTGTGAAAGGCAGATAATGTCTCCTGAACCTGATCGACTTCTTGAGGCAGTCACCAAAGCCGTGCATTAGGGTAAGGTGGTTCACACAGCCTATCTTGACCTCGCCAAGGCTTTCAACACCATCTCCCATTCTGGAATTATAGCTAAACTCACTAAACTAGGTATAAATCCCTACATCACAAGATGGGTTGCCAACTGGCTCACTGACGGAACCCATACTGTAAAAGTTGCAGACTCCAAATATGACCTCAAACCAGTGACAAGTGAAGTACTACAGGGTTCAGTCCTGGGACCTCTCCTGTTTGGTATCTACTTCTCTGAAGTACAGGCTAACACAGAAGGCTTCTGGCTAATGAAGTTCGCAGATGACTGCAAACTAGGTCTCTGGCTAATGAAGTTCGCAGATGACTGCAAACTAGGAGCCATAGTCAAGTCCCCAAATGATGTGGACATCCTACAGAAGGGCCTTGCTAAGACAGATGCCTGGTGTCAGAGCCATGGCCTCAAGCTCAATGTGAAAAAGTGCAGTGTCATCCCCTTTGGTAAAATCTCTGCACCTATGAACTACCACATGGGCAGCAATCTACTTAACACCGAATGTGTGATAAGAGACCTTGGGACCCAGGTGGACAGTAGTCTCTCCTTTGATAGTCACATCACCACAGTAGTCAGGAAGTCCTTCTACATGGCACACCTCATCATAAAACAGTTCTCATCCAGGAAAAAAAAAAAAAGAGGTCATTGTTCCCCTCTACTTGACACTCATTAGACCCATTATAGAGTACAACGCCCCTTTTGGAATGTACCTCACAAGACATCTGCAACAGCTGGAAAGGCCACAGAAGTACCTCACAAGGAGGATTACTGGCCTCAAACAGATGCCCAACACTAACCATCTCATAAAACTCCAGCTTTACTCCCTAGCATATCGCCTACTCTGTGGTGATCTCTGCCTAACATATAAATCTGTCAAACCCAGAGCTGTTGGACATGCTACACCTAAAGAAATCCCAATCCTTCTGAGCTACACGCTCTAGGGACCTAAACCTTGTCACCACAATAAACAGGACATGCTGGAGGGATAGATTCCTGTCCCAGAGACTTCCCATACTCTGGAACAGGCTACCCATCTATGTCAAGCAAAGTTCTTCATTAGCACTCTTCAAGAAAAATCTTGAGGAGTGGATGGGAAATAGGAAATACACCCCGGGGATCATGTCTGTGTCTCTGCTCGACAGTGGCACAGGAAAATAACTTTCTTGGGTGGCATAAGCCAGGGAACCTTGTTGGCTAGGCTTACGTCGGCCCTTGGGCCGATAGCCTAGTACCTACCTATGAACCATGGTTTTGACACCCGGTATCTGTCTCAGTGAGATCCTTTTGGAGGATGTCTGTATCAGCCGAAGAGTCAATTATGGCCCCTAGTTTGCAGTCTGTGAACTTGGTCAGCCATAGTCCTCCTGTGCTTACCTGTACCTCTGAGAAGTATATACCGAACAGGTGGGGTCCCAGGACCGAGCCCTGTGGGATGCCAATTGTAACCGGTTTAGAGTCAGACCTAGCTCCCGCAACTCTTACCATGTGGGTTCTGTCTGTGAGCCAGTTGGCAACCCATCTCGTGATGTAGGGGTTTATGTTCAGGCTGGTGAGCTTGTCTATAATACCTGAATGGTGAATGGTGTCGAAGGCCTTTGCGAGGTCTAGGTAGGCAGGTGTCGAAGGCCTTTGCAAGGTCTAGGTAGGCTGTGTGGGCCATCTTTCCCTCATCTATAGCCTTGGTTATGGTCTCAAAAGAAGTCCACCAGGTTTAGGAGGCATGATCTGCCCTTAAAGGCGAACTGGATAGGGTCCATTGTTTGGAGGTTCCCAATGTCTCTGTTAATGAGAGCCATGATGATGCACTCTATAGCCTTGCAGACAAAGCTAGTCAGGCTTATAGGGCAATAGTTCCCGAGGTCTGTTTTGGCTCCACCTTTGTGGAGCAGAATAACCATTGCTGTGTGCCAGTCTATGAGCATGTAGCCTGTGGAGAGGCTGAGTTTGAACTGTGTGTTTAGGTGAGGGGTTCATTCATCTTTGAGCTCATGTACAACGCAACCTGGGACACCGTCCAGTCCCAATGATGCTGTGTTTTTGGCTTTGGATAGGGCTGTTTTAACCCAAGTGTCTGTGATTTCAGGGGCACTACTTTCTTCTAGTATAGTTATGGGCCCTTTTGGGGGGTGGGGTGTGAAGTTTACACTGAACCTGTCTGCCAGGATGTTGGCTATATCAGTTGGTTCAGTGCATTTTTCTGCCATTCTGGACTAACTCCGAGCAGATCTGAGGATTGATACTTCTTGACATAGCTAAAGAATGCCTTGTGGTTATCTTTGGAGTACTTAGCAATTTTTCTTTTGAAGCTAGCCTTGGATGATTTTATGAGGGATCATAGTTTTTTGTTGATACTGATCAGGGATGTCTTCCCTTCTTGGGATTTTACTCTTTTCTGTACTAGTTTCCTCCTTCTATTGTATAGCTTGTTTATGGCTGGGGTCCACCAAACTGGTTTCCTTTCCTTGGAGGAGTGAGTCTTGGTTTTGTTTGGGATAGCACGATTAATGTATTCTTGTAGGTGCCCTTAAAGTGCATTAGTAAAGGATTTTGCAGCCTGGACAGCATTATCCTTCAGCATGGGGGCTTTGAAACTTTTTACCTCAGTCATAAGAAACGTGAAGTTTGCTTTTGAAAATGTTTTCACTGTGTTTTTTTTGACTGGAGGTGGGGGCAGAATTTGGATATCCAGAGTAATTAGTTTATGGTCAGACCTAACCAGTGAGGGGTTGACCTCTGGTGTGGAACACCAGTCGCCCATGTTGGTGATGACCAGGTCCAATATGTTGTCACATCTCGTGGGAGTGTTGACCAGTTGATTCAGGGTGTCTGAGTTTACAAATTCTAGGAAATGTTGGGCAAGGGAGTTATTACTTGAGTAGTTCTCTCAGTTAATATTTGGGTAATTGAAATCAACCAAAACCAGGGTATTTAGTAGGATCTTCATGTTTCTCAGAGTTTCCAGAAATGCAGAGTGGGGGTCCTAGGACATGGTGCGTGATTTGTAGCAAGCTACAATTTGAATTGCAGTTTTGCCCATTGGTAGTTGCATGTGGATGATCTCTGAAGCATCGTGCTATGCCACTAACCTGGAGGTGTGGGTATCCTCGATGAATACAGATATGCCCCCACCTTATGTATTTCGGTCCGGGTTTTGTGGCCAAAATGTATGGTTTGAGTTGTAGCCTGGTAGTGCTGGGGTGCTCTCTGAAGCCTTAAAACAGGTTTCTGTTACTGCACATATATCGATTTTCTCCATACTGAGAAGTGCCTTGAGTGCGTGCATTTTGAGGTTTAGACTTCTGGCATTGAGTAGCATTACCCTCAGTTTTTTGTTACTTGTGCTATTTACGGAGGTGGGTTTGTCTTTTGAGCCTTGCCTAAAAAAGGCACTATGGGGGTGGCAAAAGCCTTGGCCAGTATTGAAAAGCCTAAGGGTGACAGGTGCAAGCAGTCTCTAGTGAAACAGCGTGGCTTGTCGTGGCATCCCAGGCTGACAGACACTGGATCCCCTTTGAATGACATCAAAAACCTGGCCAATTGTTGAAATTGATAATTTTTTCTTTATACCATGGTATCATTCTTGGTGAGGGCAGGATGCTACTCAGGGTCAGGGTCACACCGGCCTGGGCTACACGATCAGAGAGCTCCTCCATGTCTCTTTTCATGTAGTCCAGGGAGGTACGGCTCACATCATTCACATTAACATGGACAATGACAGAGTCGTATTTGTACTTGTTCTGGAGTGACCTGAGTGCTTGTGTTATTGTTAGGTTAAAAATAAGAGGACATCACATCTGTTAAAGGTAATAACGATTCCTTTATTTTACTTGTACAAGGAGACATCAAATACTTAGCTGCAGTAGCAAATGTCCGCCTGATACTGTTTATGCTCTTGCTTTTATAGTGAGTTCTGTACACAGAACAAAGGAAAATTTTTATTAAGGTCAACTGTCAACTTGAGTGTTGCATAGCTTAGCAACTTAAAACTTCATCAAACATAAACTTGTTATCACGTAGTCCACCCACATTGCTAACAGGAATCAGACACAAACGGTACTTTTTAGACAAACATGATCTATATCAAAGGTCAAGCACAAGCTGGTACTTTCCACATTTACTGCACAAGCTGGTACTTTCCACATTTACTGTTTTTCTAGGCTGCTTCTAATCTAGGTCAAACCTCAAACTTTCCAGTATAGATTGTTCTTTTGTAAGTTAACACCTTAAGCCTTTTTGCACGTACTTTACCCAAGCAAGCCTGGATATGTATAAGATATACAGAATGAAAGCTGTTATCAAGAATAATATTACTACATTTATTATTACATTTCCCCCCTGTTAACACTTTTATTCTTGTTAGGTAAATGATTATTAACATCCTCATCTGACTTTTCCAATGGATTTTCGTTCAGGAGATTTATAAAAGACATTTACCCTTGGTTAATGGAAAAGATTTGCAAAACCCTTTGTACAATACCTCCCATAACTCATCCTGCTTTTGCCACAACCTGGGCATACCAAATTTATGCAAGAGGTGAATGCCAGCTCTATGTAAGAGGTTAATGCCTTCAAAACGCCGGACCTGTCTTTTTTCTGGTTTCTTCTTCAGTGCATTTTTGTTTTTCTTATGTTGTCCTGACTCTATTCTTTCGGATCCTGGGTCATTCTTCCTTCTTCATTTGTTCTGCTTTGTTGTGTACCTCTTTATTTTACTGTTTTTTTTACCCTCTCGCCCCCTCCCTTTATTTTTATCTTAGGTGGGTTATAGATGATTTTGCACAAAGGTCACTTTATGATTCTTATATGTTAGTATATGCATCATCATACAATTCAGCATACACATCATTGTCCACTGGCTGCAATTGTTGGTACATTGTTTTTGTGACGGCAGTTTTAACTAGTTTTTGCAGTAGTCCCCGAATGCAGGGAATACAACAGCATCCACATGTCACAAGAATAGCTGCAGCAACCCCTATGGATATTAGCAGGTTTCCGATGAGGTGGCTCCACTTTCCGAACCATGCCTGTAAGAAATCAGTAAAGGGGTTATTTATGCCTGAGTTTTTTGCAAGTTCTTTGGACAGCATGTCAAGTCCCTGTAGAGCTCGTGTGATGCTGCCATCTGGCGCGGTATTGTTCGGGATGTAAGTGCAACAGAAAGTTCCGAACATCTTGCATACCCCTCCTTCCTTTGCCAGTAGCATGTCCAGAGCGAGGCGGGTTTGCCAAGCTACTAGAGAGGTTGCCTCCAGCTGTTCAGCAACACCTTTCAGAGCATCTTTTGTGTAATTCACAAAGCGTTGTTGGTTGTAATATATGTAGTTGATCCAATCCACATTTTTGTTAGGTTGTACCCATATGAAAATGGAACCAAAGCCTGCACCTATTTGGTTTATGGCCTTATATTCATCGGGAACCCCTCTTGGGACCCCAATACTATCAATATAGACATCATTGTCAAAAGCTTGTCTTGGAGCCTGTCTTTTCTCTTTTCTTTTGCTCTGCTGAGTTGCCTTGAGGGCCGTGGTGGGAAGTTCGTCAGCCGTCATGGGTAGGATGTAAAAAGGCAAAATCAATTTTACTAGAGTGCACGTTCCTTTCCAGGATTTTATTAGTCGAGATCTCAGTCTATTATCTCCGCAGAGCCACCAGACGTCTGCCAGACTGTGTATCTGACCTGTCAGTAGTTTATTGTCATTTTCGACAGTGGTCTTGTTGCAATAACCTGGGGAAAGAATACCATAATCTTTCCCAGTGCCATTTCTAAAGAAACAAGTGTAAGAACCAGGATAGTCAAGTACTGCAGGTGGCTTTACTGACAACTTTGTCAACGGGAATCATTGCGTTTCACTTTTACAGTCCTTGTGCGTCTGGTTATGGAACAGTTTTAGTAAGCAAGTATAGTTTGCTTCTTCAGGGAGTAGTGGAACAGTAGCCAGTTCCTGCCTGCCTTCAGCGCAGGCAACACAGTCCTGATGTTGAGCCTCCTTAGTACTAAATCTTACCCATTGCATCCAGGCATTTTTTTGTGCGAATCCTGTCTCTACCATTAACTGTTCTTCTTTCGTCATTGGTGCCTGGGTCGCGTTTGTTACTGTTTGAATTTCGATCTTGATTTTCCCCAATGGGTCAGTTACTGCTGCTATTGAGATTCCGAGTCCATACAGTCCTGAATCAGTCACCTGTGGGTTGAGAATGGTGACGGTGACATATGGTGAAGAGTTTTGAGCAACAATCTTTATTCTTCTCTGTCGATTTTGGTCTTTTTCTGGGATTCGCGCTGCACTGGTTTCCCAACTTCCTTCCAATGTCCACCATACATTTTCCCAGGAGTCACAGTTTATATTGCATAGATATTTTACTTTAGCTCTTCCCATGGCTCTGGCCCTTTCATATGCGGAAAATGTTGAACAGTCCACTCCGGTGTCTCAGACATTAAGGTAAAAGTTGGTACTAACGCCTACCTGGGTCTGTAGTAAGACATAATCATTTTTCTTGGTTACCATTCCTCGGTGGAGAACTGCACCCTTTATTGTTTTTAAGAGGCGAATAGTGAGAATGGTTACCCACGGCTTCATCATTATGTCCTTATGCAACTATGTGTCAGCAGGTGGGAGTTTTGATGTCGACTCTAGGTCTTTGTCAATCTGGAAAGTTTTGACAATCTTGCAGTGTGTCAGATGTATCCACGAAGTTTGTTCTGCTATTCTTACTGCTGTGGGGGTTGAGATAAGCACTTGGTATGGACCTTCCCACTTTGGTGACGCCCAGTTCTTCCGCTTCACGATTTTGATCCACACCCAGTCTTCTGGTCCCACTCCCACTGGTTCCGTTATTTTTGGACCTGCAAAGTAATCATGAGTTAAGAGAGATTTTTTGTTGGTCAGCATTTTTCTCATATAATCCGCTAGCTCCTCACCCCCCTCACGTTTTGCCGGCAAGATACCGTGCCACTGCAGGACGTAATATGGTCTTTCAAAAAGGACTTTGTATGGAGCCAGACCCTTGAAGGAGGGCATGATTTTCATGTGGAGAAGAGCTAGTGGTAGGCAGTCCATTCATGTAGTATGTGTTTTTGCCATGAGTTTTTGTAACTTGCTTTTTAAAATACCATTGTGTCGTTCAACCAATCCTGCTGACTGTGGGTGGTAAGCACAATGATTTTTTAGGTCAATGTGAAATACTTGGCCAAGTCTTTGGACAATTTGGTTAACAAAATGCGAGCCATTGTCGCTATAGATACGTTTGGGTATACCAAAACGTGGAATTACGTCTGTGGTAAGTATTTTTGCCACTGTTAGAGCGTTCTGGGTGTTTTACAGGATAAGCCTCAACCCATTTAGAGAATGAGTTTATTATGACTAATACAAATCGCTTTCCTTGGGATGGTGTCAATTTTATAAAATCTATACATATGGTGTGGAATGGGTACGGAGGTACTGGCAAGGTCTGAATAGACTTTCGTATTTTCCCTTGTCCATGATATTGTGCACACAGTAGACAGGAGAGGGTAAACCTTTTTGCATAGGTAGAGAATCCCTTACACCAGAAAATCCGCGACACTGTCTGTGTCATGACTGATGGTCCTGCATGGGCAATTTCATGACTTACTAAGGCTGCATACCTAAAAAGATTTGAAGGCAATACTAACCTCCCATCCTGTGCTTTATATACACCTTTGTGCTGGGTTACTCCATATTTTACCCACCTCCTCTTTTCCTTACTTGTTGTAAGACTCTGCATGACTTTTAGCATTTCTAGATCTAAAACATCATCGGGTTGTAACTCAGAATTGCTAAAAAGGTGGTCTTTTTGTTGCGCTGCATCTTTTGCTGCCTTATCTGCAAGCGCATTTCCCAGTGATATGGGATCTTTATTGTTGGTGTGTGCAGAACACTTACATAGGGCCAGTTTCTGTGGTAACTGGACAGCGTCCAGAAGATCCAGAATTAGATCCTTATGATTTATTGGTTTTCCTGTCGCCGTTACCATTTCTCTATTTTTCCATTGCTGTGCAAAGACATGCACAGTGGAAAAAGCATATTGACTGTCCGTATAGATTGTAACTCTTTTTCCTTGTACCACTGTACAGGCCCTGGTCAGTGCTACCAATTTGGCTGCCTGAGCTGAGTAGTGTCCAGGTAATCGTCCTGCCTCTAAAATTGTGTCTTCTGTGGTGACTGCATATCCCACCAATGTCTTCCCTGTCATGTCCTTTTTTGCAGATCCATCTACAAAAAGTACCAGATCCCCCTCAGCCAGAGGCATATCCTGTAAATCAGGACGGGGAAGAATCTTTTTATGTATAGCGTCTAAGCAAACATGAGGTATACCCTTCTCTGGTGTGGGTAGAAATGTAGCCGGATTGAGTGTGGTACACCGTTTAATTGTCATATGTGGCTGAGTCAGTAATATTGTCATACAGGAGAGATGTCTACTTGGTGACAGAAATGCAATTTGGTCCTGTAATAAAATTGTAGCCACTGAATGTGGCACCCGAAGTGTCAATGGGTGAAATAGTACCAAAGAGGCAGAGGCTTGCACTGCCATGGCGGCTGCCACCACTGCCTGTACACAGTGTGGTAGTGCCCTCGCTACAGAGTCCAATTTTGCGGCGTAAAATGCAATAGGTCGCTGTTTAAGCCCATGTGTCTGAAGCAGGACCGAAGTCATATATCCTTTCCTGCAGTCTACCATTTGCAAAAAGGGTTTTGAGTAGTTTGGGAGCCCTAGCACCAATGAGCTCACTATAAGTTGTTTAATACGCGTAAATGCCTGTATAGCCTCAGTTGCCCAAGTCAGCTGGTCACCAGCTGACATGGGGGTTCCATAAATCAGAGCCGTTAAGGGCTCTGTTTCTTTAGCATAGTTAGGGATCTAACTCCTGCAGAAATTTGTTATTTCCAGAAATGACATCATTTCTCTTTTGGTTTGAGGCATTGGGACCTGCAGAATAGCCAGTTTCCGCATTTCTTTTAACTGTCTGCCTGCCTGTGAGATTAAGTATCCTAGATACTTAACCTGTGGCTTTTATAATTGCAATTTTGACTTATTTACCTTATGACCTTCATCTGCTAGATACTTAACCTGTGGCTTTTATAATTGCAATTTTGACTTATTTACCTTATGACCTTCATCTGCTAAAAACTTAAGTAGTGCCACCGTGTCCTTTTGGCATCCTTCTAATGTAGGAGAAGCCAATAGGATATCGTCTACATATAGTAGAATTTGGCTTCCTTCCCTGGGTGTGAACTGAGCTAAATTGGCCGCCATTTCCTGAGCAAATATTGTTGGGCTCTCACAATATCCTGGTATAAGTATAACGTTTACCTTGATAGGTAAATGCAAACCAGAACCTACTGTCCTCATGCAGAGGTATGGAGAAAAAGGCGTTGCTAATGTCTATGATGGTGTAGTACTTATTCTCAGGGTGTAAGTTATTTAATAGGGTGTGAGGGTCTGGTACTACAGGTGCTCTTGGGACTACCGCTGCATTGACCGCCTGTAGGTCCTGCACCATTCGCCACGTTCCGTCAGGCTTTTTGACGGGAAACAAGGGCGTATTACACGGAGAGTCGGGGCATTTTATCAAAATTTTTGATTTTCTTAAAGAATTTATCACTGGTGCTATGCCTTTTTCTGCCTGTTTGCTAAGCGGATATTGTTGTTTGCGTGGTCTAAACCCTGATTTTGGTGTTATATGTACCTTTCCTGCCGTTTTTATTAAGCCCAAATCCACCTTATTAAGTGACCATAGACATTGTGGAATATCCTTCAAAATTTGTTCTTCCTCCTGTGTAAGGAGGAAATTTTAGCTGGGGGGAGAATTGCATTCTCTCATGTGAACTGTCGGCCTAGCCTGTGTTACCCAGTTTAGCCTTTGAACTTGAACCTGGTGCTCTTTTAATTGTCTCTCTGACATCGTGTTTTAATCAGTGACCTTTTTCTTTAAGTCTACCCATTTTGTGCCCTCCGTCTTAGTAATTGAGACATGTGGCTCATAGTGGGATCGAAACAATTTTTTCATCTCCTTGGTCAAGGTGCAAGTTGCCACGGCATTGCCTTGCGTGTCCCAGAAAAGATTGTTTAGCACTATTTTAGTCACCTTATGCTTTAGGAACTGTTTTTCAAATTTTCTATCAGGCCCTGCCATTTTCCGGTAGTACATAGTGCAATGTAGTTGCCCTGCCACCGTAGGAGGTTGGTCCCCATATTTACTTAGGGCTAAATTAACCAGATCTTTGGTTATACTTTCTGGTCCTGTGGCTATCAGGTCCTAACTGTACCAATAGTGTAATTTTCGTGTCCCTTGGACCATCATTTCTTGGGTGGCCACCATTTTCTTGGCTTCAACTCCCCGTGGAGTGGGCACTGCCGCTATACCAAAAGTATGCATTAAATCCTTGCCCAACAAATTAACTGGGCATACTTTTGATATAATTACCCTGCACCGGACTGCCTGATCTGTCTGTGGATCAGTGAACAAAAGTGGACAGGATAGCAGTTCCTTATACACGCGTCCATTTGCTGCCTTAACAAAAACTAACTCTTCTGTCTCACAGTTAGGAGGCAGGTCCATTGGCCTTAGCAGGGTCCGTGAGGCCCCTAAGTCACATAGGAATTTTACCTGTCGGCCCTCCACCATAAGTTGTATCATGGGCTTTTCATCCAGTTGCATGGCGGTCTCCAGGGCCGCCAAATTGATGACCTCACAGTCTTTTGACTCATTATCCCAATCTGCACAATCACCTTCTCCCTCCTCATTTTCTTCCTTTATGCATTGGCAGGAGTTAGTTTTCTCCTGACAAATATCACAATAACTATCCTCTTCCTCACCATCTTCCTCATCTTCTTGTCCTTCAACTACAGAGCCGCAATGACCACAACAATTTTCACTATCATATAGTCATGCAGAACTTTGCTTACGTTCCTGCTGCGACTGTTGTCGTTTCTCACAATCTGCAGAGAAGTGTCCCTTTTTTCCACATTTAAAACATTCGCCCCTCTTTGCTCTTCCTTCATAATCTTTCCAATGTCCTCCCTGCCTGTTTTCAAAATCTCTACTTCCTCCGCATCCTCCATGTCCCCTCTGTTTGCCTCTCCCTCTTTTCTTTTGATTTTGTATCAAGAAAATCCCTCCGTCATCCCCAAAAGCAAATACCTGTCCCTTCTTTTTCTTTTTTTGTTCAAGGTGACGCTCAGCATGTCTGGCATATTTTAACAAGGGCTGTAACCGGGATGTATGGTGATCTATCATATGTTTGGTTATAAAACTACTTATAGGGGCTCGGCAACCTTTTAAAAAATAATTTTTAAGTTGTTGTTCGTAAGGACTATCAAGTTTTTGGTCCTGTGGTGTGTCCATGCCACAGTGATTGTTAAATGTCTCAGTTAATCGGACTATGTAATGGTCAATCTTTTCATTGTCAGTCTGAGTACATTGATTTATGCGCATCCAATCTGCCCGTGGACGCCATTTGTCCGACATTCTGTTTAGAATGTCGGTGATCCTTGTGTCTAAGGTGTCTGAGTTATGTTCCAGGATTGCTCCATTGTCCGTCCTGGACGACCAATTTTTGCATATTAAATGCCAATCTGGTCCTAAAATCTGTTGTAAAACTTGCTCGATTTTTAATCCATTTAAATGATAGCTTAATCTCTTCCCAATTAGGTCCTCGGAAAATTTCCGGAAATTGATTTTAGGGTGGGGTATTTCCTCTGTAGCTCGTTTTATGTCTTCCTTTGCCCATGGACGGAATACCAAAATAGTGGGATCCTGTCCGTCACCCCCTGCTTGAGGATTTGCAACCTGTATGAGGGGAAAATTTTCCGCAGAATTTGCCTCTTTTTTTACCATCCATTGTCCCTATCCCACTGGGCCTGACCGCAATTGTTTAGGAAAATCAACCTTTTGTAATACTAACTTTGGGACCAGTGGAGTTTCTACTGTATGCCAAGACAGTGGAATACGTGGATACAATTGCCCTGTCTCCTGTCCCTGGTTTTGCCCCTGTTGATGTTCTGTTTCTGGTCTACTGGCCTCATACTGAGGGGGTCTGTCCCTTACTTCATTTCCCACTGCCCCATAAGGTGGAGCTGTGGGCCCTCATGTCACTGCACACACCTTATGTTCATCTTCCTTGTCCACAAAAAGAGCCACCTTTTTATCATCTGCATTGTTTTCACATTCTTTTTGTCTTTTTATTCTGTCTTTCTTTTCCTTTATTGTTTTATTCTTCATAAATCTCTTGTTGGCCTCCTCCAAACACCTTTCTGCTTGGGGAAACCCCAATTGTTTTTGTTTTTTAGTCCTAGTTCCTGCATCTATTTTCACATTTCTTACTAATGCTAGACATGAGGTTTTGTCTAATGTTCCATTAAAGCCATATTTGACTTTTCACTTTTTAAGAAATTGTACATTTATATTATCTAATTTTTTCATATATTTTTCATCTTCATTTAAGTCTACATTGGTCTGACATTTGGCAAATCCTGACCCCATCTTAAGATATCAAAATTATTCTCAGTCCTTCCTTATAAAAAGATCTGTCCTAGGTTTTTTTTTTTTACTAAGGTCTTATTTAAAAATGACCTGACGCACAACAACCGTTTTTCTAGTCCTTCCTCAAAGTATTCTATTGGCAACAAAAGAATCTTACCTTTCCCAGGCGTGTGTCCTCTGTCCCAGTTCGGATACCGTCTCTTGGATAGGAATCAGAAAGCGACTGGCCTCTCTTAACGACAAAATAGTCGGTGGTCTTTCATTATAAGGGAGCCGTAGATTCGACACCCTTCCCGCACGGGTGTTACAGCCTCTCTGTCCCCTGATCCGTATCTTCGAAGAGGTAGCCCCACGTTGGGCGCCAAAATGTTAGGTTAAAAATAAGAGGACATCACATCTGTTAAAGGTAATAAAGATTCCTTTATTTTACTTGTACAAGGAGACATCAAATACTTAGCTGCAGTAGCAAATGTCCGCCTGATACTGTTTATGCTCTTGCTTTTATAGTGAGTTCTGTACACAGAACAAAGGAAAATTTTTATTAAGGTCAGCTGTCAACTTGAGTGTTGCATAGCTTAGCAACTTAAAACTTCATCAAACATAAACTTGTTATCACGTAGTCCACCCACATTGCTAACAGGAATCAGACACAAATGGTACTTTTTAGACCAACATGATCTATATCAAAGGTCAAGCACAAGCTAGTACTTTCCACATTTACTGCACAAGCTGGTACTTTCCACATTTACTGTTTTTCTAGGCTGCTTCTAATCTAGGTCAAACCTCAAACTTTCCAGTATAGATTGTTCTTTTGTAAGTTAACACCTTAAGCCTTTTTGCACGTACTTTACCCAAGCAAGCCTGGATATGTATAAGATATACAGAATGAAAGCTGTTATCAAGAATAATATTACTACATTTATTATTACAGTTATGTGGTGGATCCTGACACCCAACAGGCAGCTAACAGTAACCTTCTCCTTGTTCAGTCTAGTGAATGGGACGTCAGTGTGCCTGACTATAGAATCACCTATTACTAGTGTGTTGGGTATGTTATTTTGCATTAAGGGCTGTTTTGTGAAGTATGTGTTTCATGGTTTGTGTTGGGGGGGTGGAGGTTGCTTGGATGTCTGCTTTGGAGGTCTGTGTTGCTTTTGCAGACTTTTATTTATAGCCTCCGAGTATGTTTTCCTGTATTTATGTGTGTTTTTGCTGGTGCTGGTTTCACAGGTAGGTACTAGGCTATCTGTCTGAAGGCATTTATAAGCCTAGCCAGAATGTGTTGGCTTTTGCCACCCCCCTCAGATTAGTTCCCTGTGCCTCTGTCCAGCAGAGCCACTGAAGTGATCCCTGGGGTAAACTTTCTGTTTCCCATCCACTCGTCAAGGTTTCTTTTGAAGAGTGTTAGCGAGGAGCTCTGCCTGATGTAGATTGGAATCTTGTTCCAAAGCATGGGAAGTCTCTGGGACAGGAATCTATCCCTCCAGCACGTTCCTATTTATTGTTGTGGTGAGGTTTAGATCCCTAGAGAGTGTGGATCAAGGGGATAAGCTTTTCTTTAGGTGGAGCATGTCGATCAGTTCTGGGTTGGACATGGCCTTGTATGTCAGGCAGAGATCACCTCTGAGTTGGCAGTATGCAATCGAGTACAGCTGGAGATTCTTCAGTCGAGCTGCATAGGGCATCTGTTTGAGGCCAGTGATCCTCTTGGTGAGGTACTTGCAGGTGTCTTGTAAAATACATCCCAAATGGGGCGTTGTACTCTATGATGGGTCTGATGAGCAATGAGTAGAGGGGCACAATGACCGCTTTTGATCTGGATGCAAACTCTTTTGTGATAAGGTGTGCCATGTAGAAGGATTTTCTAACCACTTTGGCAATGTGATTATCAAAGGAGAGTTTACTATCTACATGGGTCCCCAGATCCCTTATTATGTCTTCCGTATTTAGGGGACTACCACCTATGTGGTAATTTGTGGGTACTTTGTTTTTTCCAAAGGGGATGACTATGCACTTTTTGGCATTTAGCTTGAGGCCATGATTTTGACACCAGGTGTCTGTCTCAGTGAGACCCTTTTGGAGGATGTCTGTGTCAGCCAGAGAGTCAGTTATAGCCCCTAGTTTGCAGTCAACTGTGAACTTGGGTCAGCCATAGTCTTCCTGTGCTTGCCTGTACTTTTGACAAGTATTTGCCGAACAGGAGGGGTCCCAGGACTGAGCCCTAGGGAATGCCACTTGTAACCGGTTTACAATCAGACTTAGCTCCCGCAACTCTTACCATGTGGGTTCTGTCCGTGAGCCATTTGGCAAACCATCTTGTGATGTAGGGGGTTTTGTTCAGGCTGGTGAGCTTGTCTATAATACCAGAATGGGGAATGGTGTCAAAGGCCTTTGCGAGGTCTAGATAGGCTATGTGGACCACCTTTCCCTCATCTATAGCCTTCCTAACTGTCTCAAAGAAGTCCACCAAGTTTAGGAGGCATGATCTGCCCTTAACAAAGCTGAAATGGGTAAGGTCCAGTGTTTGGAGGTCCCTAATGTCTCTGTTAACGAGTTCCATGATGATGCGCTCCACAGCCTTGCAGACCAAGCTAGTCAGACTTATAGGGTGATAGTTCCCGGGGTCTGTTGTGGCTCCACCTTTGTGGAGCGGAGTAACCGTTGCTGTGCACCACTCTATGGGTACGTAACTGTGGAGAGGCTGAGTTTGAACAGTGTGTTTAGGTGAGGGGTTAGTTCATCTTTGAGCTCGTGTAGGACACAGCCTGGGACACCATCTGATCCCATTGAGGCTGTGTTTTTGGCTTTGGAGAGGGCTGTTTTAACCCGATTGTCTGTGATTTCAGGAGCTCTACATTCTTCTGGTATGGTTATGGGCCCTTTTGGGGGTTAGAGGGGGGTGACGTTTGCACTGAACCTGTCTGCCAGGATGTTGGCTGTATCGGTCGGTTCAGTGTATTTTGTGGCATTCTGCACTAACTCCAAGGAGATCTGAGCATTGCCACTTAGATTCTTGACATAGCTAAAGAATGCCTTGTGGTTATCTTTGGAGTCCTTGGCAACTTTTCTTTCGAAACTCGCCTTGGATGATTTTATGAGGGATCGTAGTTTCTTGCTGATACTGATCAGGGATGTCTTCCCTTCTTGGGATTTTACTCTTTTCTGTACCAGTTTCCTCCATCTATTGCATAGCATGTTTATGGCAGGAGTCCACCAGACTGGTTTCTTTTTCTTGGAGGAGTGAGCCTTGGTTTTGCTTGGGATAGCACGATCCATGCATTCTTGTAGGTGCCCGTAGAATGCATTAGTAAAGGATTTTACAGCTTGGACAATGTTATCATTTAGCATGGGGGCTTTGAAACTTTCCACCTTAGTCTTAAGTAACGTGAAGTTTGCTTTTGAAAAGTTTTTCATGGTGGTTTCCTTGTCTGGGGGTGGAAGAGGAATGTGGATATCCAAAGTGATTTGTTTATGGTCAGATCTAACCAGTGAGGGGTTGACCTCTAGTGTGGAGCACTGGTCGCCCATGTTGATGATAACCAGGTCCAATATGTTGTCACCTCTGGTGGGAGTGTTGACC
Organism: Protopterus annectens; assembly: GCF_019279795.1. NCBI lineage: Eukaryota > Metazoa > Chordata > Ceratodontiformes > Protopteridae > Protopterus > Protopterus annectens. Next base: position 64,665,628 of record NC_056739.1, on the reverse strand, counting down.
AGTTGATCCAGGGTGTTTGAGTTTTTAAATTCTAGGAAATGTTGGGCAAGGGAGTTAGTACTTGAGTAGTTCTCCCAATTAATGTTTGGGTAATTGAAATCACCCAACATTAGGGTGTTTGGTAGGACCTTTATATTTCCTAGTGTTTCCAGAAATGCAGAATGGAGGTCCTGGGACATGGTGGGTGATCTGTAGCAAGCTACAATTTGAATTGCAGTTTTGCCCATTGTTAGTTGCACGTGGATGATCTCTGAAGCATCGTGCAGTGCCACTAACCTGGAGGTGTGGGTATCCTTGATGAATATGGATATGCCCCTGCTTTTGTATTTCAGTCCTAGTTCTATGGCTGAAATGTATGGTATGAGTTGTAGCCTGGTAGTGCTGGGGTGCTCTCTGGAGCCTTAAACCAGGTTTCTGTTACTGCACATATATCAATTTTCTCCATACTGAGGAGTGCCTCGAGTGTGTGCATTTTGAGGTTTAGACTTCTGGCATTGAGTAGCATCACCCTCAGTTTTCTGTTACTTGTGCTATTTATGGCAGTGGGTTTGTCTTTTGAGCCTTGCCTAAAAAGGCACTATGGGAGTGGCAAGAGCCTTGACCAGTATTCGAAAGCCTAAGGGTGACAAGGTGCAAGCCGTCTCTAGCGAAGCAGCTTGGCTTGTCAAGCATGTCATCCCAGGTGGATAGACACTGGATCCCCTTTGAATGACACCAGAAACTTAGCCAATTGTTGAAATTGATCATTTTTTCTTTATACTGTGGTATCATTCTTGGTGAGGGCAGGATGCTACTCAGGGTCATACTGGCCTGGGCTACAAGATCAGAGAGCTCTTCCATGTCTCTTTTCATGTAGTCCAGGGAGGTACAGCTCAGGTCATTCACACCAACATGCACAATGACAGAGTTGTATTTGTACTTGTTCTGAAGTGCCCCAAGTGCTTCTGTTATGTGGCGGATCCTGACACCCGACAGGCAGCTAACAGTAACCTTCTCCTTATTCAGCTTAATGAGTGGGACATCAGTGTGCCTGACTATAGAGTCACCTATTACTAGTATGTTGGGTATATTATTTTGCCTTAAGGGCTGTGATTGCATGGCACACTGGTTTTGTGAAGTATGTGTTTCATGATTTGTGTTGGGGGGTGGAGGTTGCTTGGATGTCTGCTTTGGAGGTCTCTGTTGCTTTTGCAGATTTTTATTTAGAGCCTCCGAGTATGTTTTCGTGTATTTATGTGTGTTTTTTGCCGGTGCTAGTTTAATGGTTCTGTGTGAGACTGCTGGCGTGATGCAAGTATTTCCCTTCTCCTCTTGACTGTCTGATCCAGCCTTGGGTTGAGAGAGCTTAGCCTCCAGTTTGGCTGTATAATTGCATCTCTCACATGTACTAGTGTTTGGTGGTAGGAGGGAAGGGTTGTCTGTGTACATGAGGCAGTTGTAACATTGCCTCAAAATGCCCAGATTCACCAGTTGGACTGGAGAGTACACCTGAAACTGCTCTTTGGACATGCTTGGATATGTATAGTGAACTGTTTTACTGAATGGCTGTTAAGGTTGAATAGAGAGCCTTGTCCTTCTGTACAGTATAGGAGGGTCTAGTGCTAGGGTTTATAAGTCCTTACTATGAGTTTTGAGCAAGTGCTGGGCTGAGAAATGAATGGCTTGAGTGCTTAGGTTGAACATTTGTCTAGTTCCAAGGGAAAAATTGGAGAGGAGGCTTTATGGAGCCAGGAATAGTTATACTCTAGCTAACCTGCGCTGCCTGGCGTGCAAAACTGGGCAAATGCGGTATTTATAGCAGGGAAATGAAAGAGATAGAAATTAGCCCATAATGGCCAATAAACTACTAATTTCTGGGCTGAAACCACTCCTCCAGGGACAGATAAGCTGCTCAAAGCTCCCGTCTTTCACAGGTGAACAGAGAAAAGTCCTTCTATCCAAAAAAGGTATGGGCAAACACAGAAACTTGTAACACAGCCCTGAATTCAGCACAAATGTGAAAACTGGTCTATACTAGCTTAGAAAGGTGGGAAAACATTTTTTTTTCAGAAAATAAAGCAGATACAGTCAAAACCCACTTTAAATGCACAGAAATTGATATTACACTTGAGTGTGTAGCCTACAACAGTTAAACAGGTAATTTAAACACAAAAACGACTTTTTTAAAGTTCAGGAACAGATCCTTAGTTTTAGCACTTTACTTTGCTTATTCGTGCTTAGCACTTCTTCAGAACTTGCTGTAAGCACTAAATAAACTACAACTTACTACAGCACTCAACCTTCCTCATTACCTAGAGGTAAACAGTTTTTGTATTTACTTTCCTCACTTGCTTAGAGAAAAACAGCTCTTGTACTCACTTTCCTCACTTATCTAGAGGAAAATAGTTTTTTATTCAGGCATGTCCAAGGGTCAGCTCTCCAGTGTTCTCTATCTGATGAATCTGGGCATCTTGGGGCAATGTAGCAACTGCCTCATGTACACAGACAACCCTCTCCTCCTACCACCCAACACTACAACCTGTGAGAGATGCACTTATCTAGCCAAACTGGAGGTAAAGCTCTCTCCAACCAAGACTGAACTTGACAGTCAAGAGGAGAAGGTAAATACTTGCACCACACCACACTCACATAGTCCCACTAAAACTACACCATCAAAATCCACACATAGAAACAAAAACATTCACGGAGGCTCTCAATAATAATCTGCTCAAGCAACAGAGACCTCCAAAGCAGAAACGCAAGCAACCTCCACCCCCCAACACAACCTAAATGACATAGCCCACAGACTCAGTGTGCCACAATACCACAGCCCATAAGGCAAAACAATGTACCCAACACACTAGTCATAGGTGACTCTATAGTCAGGCACACTGATGTCCCACTCACCAGGCTAAACAAGGAGAAGGTTGCTATCAGCTGCCTGTCGGGTGCCAGGCTTCGCCATATAACTCATGCACTCAAGTCACTCCACAACAATTACAAATATGAGTCTGCCATTGTCCATGTTGGTGTGAATAACCCGAGACATACCTCCCTGGACTACATGAAAACAGACATGGAAGAGCTCGCCGATCTTGTAGCCCAGACAGGTATGACCCTAGCCCTGAGTAGCATCCTGCCATCGCCCAGAATGATACTGCAGTACAAGGACAGAATGATTGAGTTCAACAATTGGCTAAGCTTCTGGTGTCATTCTAAGGGGATCCAGTATCTGTCTGCCTGGGATGACATGGTTGACAGACCACGATGCTTTGCCATAGATGGCCTGCACCTGTCATCCCTGGGATTATGGATACTGGCTACGGCTCTTGCCACCCCTATAGTGCTTTTTCTAGGCAAGGTTCAAATGACAAATTCACTACTGTAACAGGAACAGGCAAGCAAAAAACTGAGGGCAATGCTACAAGTCTAAATCTCAAAATGCACTCCCTCGAGGCACTCCTTAAAATGGAGAACATAGATATCTATGCAGTGACTGAGACCTAGTTCAAGGCTCCAGAGAGCACCCCTGCCTTACCAGGCTATAACTCATACCACACTTATCGGCCATGTAACCTGGACCAAAACACCAAAGGCGGAGGTGTGTCCATATTCATTAAGGATATCCACACCTCCAGGCTAATTGCTCAGCATAATGCATCCAAGGTTATCCAAGTGCAACTAACTCTGGGCAAAACTGCAATCCAAATTGTAGCTTGCTACAGATCCCCCACCATGCCCCAGGATTCCCACTCCACTTTTCTTCATATACTGGAAAATATTAGGGGTCAACCAAACACTCTAATAATGGGAAATTTCAACTACCCCACCATTAACTGGGAAACTACTCATTTACCAACTCCTTTGCTCAATGATTTCTGGAATTCATAAATTTCAATGTCCTGGATCAAGTTATCCACACCCCCACTAGAGGCAACAATATCCTAGACCTAGTCATTACCAACATGAGTGACCAGTGTTCCACACCTGAAGTCAACTCCTCGTTGGTCAGATCCGAGCATAAGCTAATCACCCTAGATATGCTAATCACCCTAGATATCCACATCCCGCCCCCTCCCCCCATTAAGGAAACCAAGGTAAAAAATTTCTTCAAAGCCAACTTCATGCTTCTTAAGACAGAAGTGATGAACGTCATGACACCCATGCAGATGGACAATACATTTATGACTTCTAAATCCTAGACAAATTCACTCTCTAAGCACTTACCAGTGCATGGATTGTGCTATCCCAAACAGAACCAAGACTCTATCCTCCAAAAAAAAGGAAGCCAACCTGGTGGTCCTCTGCCATAAACAAACTCTACAACAGAAGGAAGAAACTGTTGCAAAAGAGAGTAAAATCCCATGACTGGAGGAGTTCCCTGGTCAACCTCAGTAAGAAGCTTAGATCCCTTATAAGTGCCTCCAAAGCTATCTACGAAAGCAAAATCGCCACTGATTCTATGGCAACCACAAAGCATTCTATAGCTATGTCAAGAATCTCAATGGCAACACCCAGCTCTGCTCTGAGTTACAGCACAACGGCACGAGAATTACAGAAACAACTGATATTGGCAACATCCTGGCAGATAGGTTCAGTGCTAAGTTTAACCCCCTCTCACCCCCTAAAGGGCCCATATTTATACAGGAAGAATGCAGAGTCCCTGTAATCACAACTACGCAGGTAAAAGCTGCACTCTCTAAAGCCAAAGCATAGCATCCATGGGATGGACAACATCCCAGGCTGCGTTTTACATGAACTTCAGAACTAACTGGCTCCCCACCTAAGCACCGTGTCAAATCATAGCCTCACATCAGGGTTTGTGCCCACTGAATGGCGTACAGCAACACTTATCCCACTCCAAAATGGGGGAGCCAACACTGATCCTAGTAACTATCGCCCTATTAGCCTGATGGGCCTGGTCTGTAAGGGCATGGAACGTATCATCATGGAACTCATAAACAAAGACATTGGTAATCTCCAAACATTGGACCCCACCCAGTTCAGGTTTATGAAAGGCAGATCATGCCTCCTGAACCTGATTGACTTCTTTGAGGCAGTCACCGAAGGCGTAGAGAGGGCAAGGTGGTTCACACAGCCTATCTTGACCTCACCAAGGCTTTCAACACCATCACCCATTCTGGAATTATAGCTAAACTCACTAAACTAGATATAAATCCCTACATTACAAGATGGCTTGCCAACTGGCTCACTGAAAGAACCTACACTGTAAAAGTTGCAGGCTCAAAATCTGACTTCAAACCAGTGACAAGTGGAGTACCACAGGTTTCAGTCCTGGGACCTCTCCCGTTTGCTATCTACTTCTCTGAAGTATAGGCTAACACAGAAGGCCTTTGGCTAACGAACTTCGCAGATGACTGCAAACTAGAAGCCATAGTGGAGTCCCCAAATAATATGGACATCCTACAGAAGGGCCTCACTGAGACAGATGCCTGGTGTCAGAGCCATGGCCTCAAGCTCAATGCCAAAAAGTGCATTGTCATCCCTTTGGTAAAAGCTTTGTACCCATGAACTACCACATAGGTGGCAGTCTACTTAATGCCAAATGTGTGATAATAGACCTTGGGACCCAGGTGGATAGTAGTCTCTCCTTTGATAACCACATTGCCACAGTATTCAGGAAATCCTTCTACATGGCAAACCTCATCACAAAAGGGTTCTCATACAGGAAAAAAAAGAGGTCATTGTTCCCCTTTACTCGACACACATTAGACCCATTATAAAGTACAATGCCCCTTTTGAAATGTACCTCACAAGACATCTGCAGCAGCTGGTAAGGCCACAAAAGTACTTCACAAAGAGGATTACTGGCCTCAAACAGATGCCCTACACTGACCATCTCAAAAAACTTCAGCTTTACTCCATAGCATATCACCTACTCCAAGGTTATCTCTGCCTAACATATACAGCTATGTCAAACCCAGAGTTGTTGGACATGCTACACCTAAAGAAATGTCAATCCCTCCAAGCTACATGCCCTAGGGACCTAAGCCTTGTCACCACAATAAACAGGACATGCTGGAGGGATAGATTCCTGTCCCAGAGACTTCTCATACTCTGGAACAAGCTACACATCTATGTCAAGCAAAGTTCCTCATTACCACTCTTCAAAAAAAATCTTGATGAGTGGATGGGAAATAGGAAATACACCCCGGTGATCACTTCTGTGGCTCTGCTCGACAGGGGCACAGGAAAATAACTTTCTTGGGTGGCGTAAGTCAGGGAACCTTGTTGGCTAGGCTTACTTAGGCCCTTGGGCCAATAGCCTAGTACCTACCCATGAACCTATTAATCAAATCACCTCCCTTTTTGTTTTTATTCACACATTGTATAACCATAAACTTAAATTTATGATTTTCATACTTAGAAATGTGCTGGAAAAGTGCATTATGTTCATGTTTTAATCTTACAGAGGACAAATGGTTTAAAATTTTGTTTTTCATCATGCAGTTAGTTTTTCCTACATAGAATGAGCTGTAGTCCTGACAGACAGCCAGGTAAACATTATTTGTTCTACAATCTGCATACAGATCAAAACAATATTGTTTTCCTGATACAGGGTGTGCATAGGATTCTGCCTCCACAGTGTACTCACATGCTTTGCAATTTCTGCACTTTCGTGCACCTGCACATTGTGTAAAATTATTCCTTTTTTCCTGGCTTCCCTTCATGACATAATAAATCCTTCAGATGTTATTTCTTCTAAAGCCAAAAACTGTTTTTTGACCCACTACCTTGGCTATTTTTTCATGTCAGCAAAACATTCCAATTCTGTTTTATTATATCACGTTCCCCCTATTTTATAGGTTCATAGGTTCATAGGTTCATACTAGGCTATCTGCCCTAGGGCATTTATAAGCCTAGCCAGAATGTGTTTGGCTTTCGCCACCCATTTTAAATTTATTTTGCTATGCCCTTTTTCGAGGTTAGTATACTGTGACTCTGTCTAACAGTGACACAGAAGTGATACCCGGGGTAAACCTATGATCTCCCATCCACTCATCAAGATTCCTCTTGAAGAGAGTCAGTGAGGGACTCTGCCTAACCTGGACTGGGATTTTATTCCAGAGTGAAGGAGCCTCTGGGTTATGAATCTGTCCCTCCAACATGTCCTATTTATTTCAGTGCTGAGGTTCAAATCTCTCGGCGTAGCTCGATGGGATTGGATTTTCTAGGTACAGCATATCCATTAATTCGGGTTGGACATGGCTTTATCGTCAGGCACAGATCGCCTCTGAGCAGGCGGTATGCCACTGAGTAGAGCTGGAGTTTCTTTAACCGGGCAGCATATGGCATCTGTTTGAGCCCTTTGATCCTCTTGGTGAGGTACTTTTGGGGTCTTTCCAGTTGCTGCAGGTGTCTGGTAAGGTACATCCCAAAAGGGGCATTGTACTCAATTATGGGCCTGATGAGGGATGAGTAAAGAGGCATGATGACGTCCTCTGATCTAGATGTGAATCCCTTCATGATTAGGTGGGCTATATAAAATGTTTTTCTAACCACTTTGGCCACGTGGTTGTCAAATGAGAGATTGTTATCAACTTGGGTCCCCAGGTCCTTAATTACTTCTTCTGTACTTAATGGATTACCACCTATGTGGTAATTTGTTTTTGCCAAAGGGATGACTATACACTTTTGGCATTTAGCTTGAGGCCATGGCTCTGGCACCAGTTGTCTGTTTCTATGAGGCCCTTTTGGAGGATGCTTGTGTTGACTGGAGAGTCGATTATGGCCCAGTTTGCAGTCATCTGCGAACTTGGTCAGCCACAGTCCTTCCGTGTTGGCCTGTACCTCCGAAATATATACCGAACAAGAGAGGTCCCAGGACTGAGCCTTGTGGGACACCACTTGTAACTGGTTTGGAGTCTGACATGGCTCCAGCAATTCTAACCATGTGGGTTCTGTCCTTGAGCCAGTTTGCAATCCATCTAGTGACATAGGGGTTTATATTTAAGCTGGTGAGCTTATCTATAATGCCGAGTGGGGTATTGTATCGAAGGCTTTTGCGAGGTCCAGGTAGGCTGTGTGGACCACCTTCCCCTCGTCAATGGCCTTGGTGACTGTTTCAAAGAAATCAACCAGGTTTAAGAGGTAGGATCTGCCCTTAACAAAGCCGAACTGGGTAGGATCCAGTGTTTGTAAGTCCCCAATATCTTTATTTATGAGGTCCATGATGATCCTTTCCATAGCTTTGCAGACCAAGCTAGTCAGGCTTATGGGGCGATAGTTTCCAGGATATGTTGAGGCACCACCTTTATGGAGAGGGACCACTGTTGCTGTATGCCACTCTTTGGGCACATATCCTGTAGTAAGGCTGAGATTGAACAGTAGTTTTATGTTTGGGTTTAGCTCTTCTTGGAGTTCATGTAGGGGCCGGGACACCATCTGGTCCCACTGATGCTGTGTTTTTGCTTTGGAGAGGCGGCTCTTACCTGAGCATCTGAGATGTCAGGGGCAGCACTCTGCTGGGATAGATATTTGCCCTTTTGGTGGGAGGGAGAAGTTTGCTGAACCTGTCAGCTAGGATGTTGGCAATGTCTGTGGGTTCAGTGTATTTTTGTCATTTTGGACTAATTCTGAGCATATCTGGGAATTACCACCCAGGTTCCTAACATAACTAAAGAAAGCCTTGTGATTATCCTTAGTGTCCTGTGCAATTTTTCTCTCGAAGCTGGCCTTAGACAATTTTATGTGTGCCCGTAGTATTTGCTAATACTGATCTGTGATGCCTTCTCTTTTGGGATTTTGCTCTATCATTTAGTAGCTTCATCCTTCTATTGTATAGTTTGTTTATGGCTGGGGTCCACCAGACAGGACGTCTGCCTTTGGAGGATTGGGTCTTGGTTTTATTTGGGATCGCATGATCCATGCATTCCTGAAGGTGTTCATAGAATGCGTTTATATAGGATTCTGCGGTCTGGGCCGTATTTTCCACAGGCCCGGGGGCTTTGAAGGATTCCACCTCAGTTTTGAGGAGTGTGAAATTTGCTTTAGAGAAGTTTTTCTCTGTGGTTTTCTGGGCAGGGGGTGGGGTCGGGATGTGAATATCCAGTGAGATTAGTTTATGGTCTGATCTTACCAGTGAGGGATACACTTCTGGTCTGGAGCATAGAGTCCCCATGTTGGTGATGATCAGGTCCAGTATGTTTTCCCCTCTTGTGGGAGTGGTAACAAGTTGTTCCATAGCATTTGAGTTTATAAATTCTAGGAACCTTTGGGCTAGGGTGTTGGAGCTAGAGTAATGCTCCCAGTCTATGTTTGGGTAGTTGAAGTCGCCCAATATAATGGTGTTTGGAGAGACCTTCATATTTTCCAGTGTTCTCAGGAAGGCCGAGTGGGGTTCCTGGGTTTGGGAGGGTGGTCTGTAGCAGGCTATAAACTGGAAGGCAGTTTTACCTACTGTTAGTTGCACATGGATAGTCTCTGATGCTTCGTGCTTTGCCACCAACCTGGAGGTGTGGGTATCTTTGATGAATATCGATACTCCCCCTCCTTTTGTGGTTCGGTCCAAGTTTTGGGGCCGAAAAGCATAGTATGAGGTATAATTATATGTTAACATATTACTATATGTTAGCATTAGCCTCATATTATCCATCTGTGAGGCTCTAGACTGAACAGGTGTGCCATCCTGTTGTCTATGGGAGAACCAAGAACTAGACCTATTACTTCTGTATTGTTTACTCTTAGTAATAGCATCTTTTACTCTATTTTGATTATATCCCCTTCGACAGAGGTTATTCTCTAACTAGTCTATTTCTTGTTCAAAATGTGTATCCCCTTCGACAGAGGTTATTCTCTAACTTGTCTATTTCTTGTTCAAAATGTGTATCCTGTGTACATATATGTGAAATTCTATCAACCTGCCCTCGTATTATACCATTGAATGTATATCTTGGAGGCATGCTGTCATAAGATAGCATGCTATTCTTCCAACAGTTTTTTTCTAAATAAGGTCATGTCCAAAAATCTATTCTCATCCCACAGGAATTTAACATCCAAAAAATCCGGAGCTCTACTGGAATACCGTATGGTGAATCTAAGGAAAATGGCCATAGATTACAAATATTCAACAAATATTTGTAAATCCACGTCCCCCCCCCCAATAACAAAAAATGTCATCCACAAAACGCACATAAAAAATTAACTTATCTTTCCAAGGATATGGTCCTCCATATATAAAACTTTGTTCACCCAGTAAGCCAACACTAAATTTGCATAAGTGTTAGCACAGGGGGTACCCATAGCCACCCCCTGCTTCTGGCGATAATATGCATCTTGACACATAAATATGTTATTTTCTAACACTATTTTAAGCAGCTCACTTATCAGCCTAATGTTATCAAGCTCAAAGTTAGCTACTTGCAATAGTACGTATTCTATGACTGATATGCCATAGGTATTGCTAATGACAGTAAATACGTTCTTTACATCTAGTGTAACCATAATATAGTTCTGTCCTTCATTCCATATAATACACTCATGCAACAGTGTTAAAAATGTCCTGTATCCCTTAGTATACTAGAAAATGTATCTAAAACTTTTTTCAGTGGTACATTCTATTGAAATGGATACATTCTTTGTGATCCAACCCCTGCCTGAGATGATAGGTCTGAGTGGGGGGTCAACCAGGTCTGAGTGGGGGGTCAACCAGATCTTTATGTATCTTTGGTAGGCACCATTGGATGTTCTATCCATAAAAATGTGTGTTAGGTCCTCTGACATTAGCCACAATTGTTTTAATTCCGTAAACCTTAGCTTTACCTTGTCAGCTGTATGATTAACCATTATGGGGGGATGTACAAATAAAAGTGTGCTCATCCAGTAGCAGTTGTAAGACTTTTCTCCTATAGAAACTTTCATTACTACTACAGCTCCCCCCTTATCCGCTGGTTTTATCACAATATCTGCATTGTTTTTCAATGAATTCAATGCTTGCCTCTGTGAAATGGACAGATTAAATTGCCCTTATCTTCTAGGTAATGCTTTATATCTGTTTCACACAGTCTCAAAAAAGTGTTAACAGTAGACGTAATAGGTGGAGTAAAAGTGCTGGGCTGTCTCAACTCCTTGTTCTGCGGCAAGTTTGAATTACCATATAAATTTTTAAGTGAAACATTCCTACCATACATCACATCAAGAATAACCTGAGAATATACAGTTCCTGTACTCGGTACAAATGTTAAGCCTTTGTTAAGAACATATTGTTCATCTGCAGACAAAGGATAGTCAGATATATTATAAACAATACAGTTAGTATCACCAGTCAAGTGGATATTCCCTGCTTCTTCACCTCTCTCTGATTCATATGGCTCTGTCTCCACTCGCCCTTCTTCTTGACTGGTACAGGCAGTGATGGAAAAGAACCCTTCCCCATGTCAAAAACATTCAGCCATGCTCCTAGCCATGCCAACTCATTTTTCATGCTGGACGTCAAAGATTGTCCTCCCATGGTGTCAGCCATTGACTCCTGTCCTGGTCGATTAATCAGTTTGGAGGTTGCCATGTTGGTCTCCTCCCCACAAGCATGGTCATCCATTCGCCTTTGGTCATCTCTACTGGTGTTCCAGTTGGACACTGAACAGTGGGGACCTGACCTGTGTACTGTTCAACTCCTCCCTAGTAGTCATGGAAACATTACAATTACGTACATGAGAATGAAGGTGGCTACCCTGGTGGGAGGTGTTTTCAGTGATGTTTTTGCTGGAGAAGTAAATGCTTCAGCCTGAACCCGTTTCTCTTTAGGCCACATAAGGAGATGAGAGCTCTCCTTTTTGCCCTTCAGACCTTCCATTCCCTTTTTCTTCCAGGGCCTATCAAAATGTTTACAGACAATACCAGAGTGATGTGGTACATCAACAAGCAAGGGGGTATATGGTCCTACATTCTTTTCAGGCTAGCTCTTCAATTTAGGATCAAACTGTTCAGTATCAAGTGAGTCTTCAGCCTGTATACATTCCCTCAGAGCTAAACATAGTGGCAGACTGTTTGAGCAGGTCCAAATGACAGGCTTACAAATGGATGCTTCATAGAGATGTATTTCTGGACATTATCCATCAGTAGGGCACTCCTCAGGTAGATCTTTTTGCCTCCCCTTTAAACAGACAACTACTTTTTTGCACCAGTCACAATTCTTCTGGCTTGGAAGATGGACGCCCTATGTTTTTCTTGGTAGGGGATGTTTCTTTATGCCTTCTCTCTCTTCCTCCATCTCCTTAATACTGATGTGGCCTGACTACTGATGAGGGGACCACAGACCCTGGACCTTGAGGGGACTGAAAGAGGCTCCCTGTTCTGTGTCTGAAGATGTCTGAGAAAAGTTCCTGAGAGGGGAGTGGAGGCTGAAAAGTAAGTCCTAGTTTGAGAGCCAGCTGATGAATCTATCACTGAAGCTTGAGTCTGAGGCATGAAAGAAAGAGGACTAACAAATCTAGCAGATGACAGTGCTGGGGTCATACTAACTTTAGGAACCACTGTAGCTTTGTCATATGAAGCCTGGCTAGAGGTAGCATAGGCATGGTGGAAGCCATGAATCCTAGTGCCCTTAGAAACACCCTGGCTGTAATTAAAACCTGAGGAGGAAGGGAGTGAAGAAAGGTGAGTAGAGAAAGAGCCTTGGGAAGAAGCAGGGGAAGGGGCACAGGGATGGTCTGGAGCCTGCATCTGAGAAACACATGATCCTGAGAAGGAACCAGGACTGATTTCTGGAAGTTTATTGTAAATCCCAGGCTATGCAAGAAACAAAGAGTATAGTGGAGCTGCTGAAGCAAAGTGTTGGGGGAGGAAGCCTGATTGAGTAGGTTGTCCAGATAAGGAAAGATCTGAAACCCTGTCATTCTGCAAAAAGCAGTTACAGGAACAGGCATTTGGTGAAAACCACTGAGTCAGTCAAAAGACAAAGGAGAGAACTAAAAATGCAAGGAAGTAGCAAACAGAAAAGCTTCCAGAAAAGGGTATGCTTTGGGATGTGAAGTTAAGCATCACTGAGAAGCAAGGAGACCAGGATAGCCTGCGGAAGAAGAAAAGGAAACAGGTTCTGAAGGGATAACATGCAAAAGGAAGGGATCTTCAGAAAGGTGTTTAACTGGGAGAGGTCCACAATGGGTCTCCAGGTACCTTTCTTCCTGGGAACCAGAAACATTCTGGAATAAACCCCCCTTCCCCTCCTCGGAATGGGACACAGCTAAAATGGTGCCTTGTGCCAAAAGGCCCTGAAGTAGTTCTGGGAAGAAAGGAAGCTGTTCCTGAGGATATTGAGGGATGCCCAGAAAAGGAGGAAGGGACTTCTACACCATGAAGTATCCCTGATGGATGATGGACAGAACCCAAGAGTCTTGAGTGATCCTTAACTAATTGGGAAGGGACAGGGAGAAATGAAGAGATAAGGGAACCTGACTCAGGAAAAGGGAAGCAAACCATCAGATAGAACCTGGTTTGTCTTGAAAAGGAGGTTTCTAAGAAGCATCCAGCACTTTAGCCATAATAACAACAAGCAAAGGCTGGAGATGAAGCCAAGAGTAACACCTCAAAACAGAAGCAAAAGCAGCAGCTTTACAGGAGGTATCAGCTGCATCATAGCAACATTTGATAGATTGATGGGCTACCTGAGAAGTTCAGCCCAATAAAGAGAGAGCCAAAGCCTTCCCTTCAGAATCAGGAAGGTCTGAGATAGCCTGGGAGGCCTGAGAAAGAAGGGCTACACATACTTAGTCATATGGGTCTGGTAACTAATAGCCTGAAAGGCCAAGTTAGCAGCAGAACATACCTTCATCCCCAGTCATTCCATAGCTCTAATGTCCTTGTCTGAAGGAAGTAGTTTAGTAGAAGGCAAGAACTTAGAGGTTTTGCCAGAAGAGACAGCACTACAGAAGGATCAGCAGAAGGATGTTTATAGAGAAACTCAGGTATCTTGTAAAATCTGTCAGGTTTCTTAAGAGCTGGAAGTTGAGAATCCAGGGCCACAAAAGCTGCTGAGAAGGTGTATAAAAGGGCAGCCAGGACTGGAGCAATAGCACAGGGCTTAAGGGACTCCATCTGAAGGAGCTCATAGTACCTATGTCAGAATGGCAGAAACCTGAGAATAGTCCCATTTAAAAAAAAAAATTCCATCATACGAGAAATAGTATCCCCAAAAGAGAGCTCTTTAAAGGGAATAGTCAGGGCTAGTTGAGTCTTCTTCCTCTGAGCCATAATCCAACGGTGAAGGGATCTGAGAGGAATATGCCAAAGAGTCTTCTGCAGAATCCAGTCTCTCTTCTGAGGAGTCCTACTCTGTAGGCCTGTTTACACTGGAGATATTTAGGACAGGTGAAACATGCTTGTTTTTTTTTTTTTTGTTTTGATTGACATCTGCCCTAAATACCCGAGGAGATTCAGTCCCTTTCCTACACTCAACTAACATAGCAGGAATATCCTCCCAAACAAGTATTAGTGGAATCCTCCTCTGACCCTCTGAAATAATTAGCCAAGGATCCCCCTTAACATCTGAAGTAAATGTCTGCAGAGACACAAGGGCATGTGAGAAGTCAGATCCATCCCAGTCTCTGATATGGTCATGGCAAAGGAATCTGTCATAAAAATTGGGTGATCCTCTGGACTTTCAGCAGACTCAAGAGCAATGTCTGGGGGTGGCAGAACAGCAGCTGAATCAGACCTGATTGTTTTGGTCTTTTTCTTAGCTGGCAGCTGACCTTTGGGTTGGGAAGATTCCTCCATAGTACCCTGCACCCACAATTTAAGACATTTGTTTAAATGGATAAGGAGGAGAGATGACTACATAGGGCCATAGGGACAAATGTTTGGCACATAGAACACTTTGTATGGTTGTGAGGAGCACCCAAACAGAAGAGACATTTATTGTGACAGTTCCTATGGGGAATCTGCCTCCCACATTGAAATGTTCCCTTTCTGGGTGACATATAAATAAAAGAAAGGTAAGAAGAAACTCTAACGGGGCACTTATCAGAGACATGGATCGTTAACCAGCACAGAAGAAGCAATGTTCAGACTGATGATCAATCATGATGTTCGGATTGGAGGCAAAGACGTTCTGAGGTATGTCCATCCATACATCATCTTTATGACCTATGCCTTGAGCAGGGAGCATACATGTGACGTACAGTGTCTATAAATTCCTAAGGCTTTGATATACACTCTGATGTTGGGCTACACTGAGCAGGGAATCCCTTTAGTAAAGCGTACTACAACAGTGATACAGAAGGTCATCATTCAAGCTTCTTCTTCCAACAATATGTTCAGGGCTTGGGGCTATTGACAAACATCCAAACAGTTAAATGGATATCTCAAAGAGAACTTGACTCCTTCAAACCAAAAAAAACAGCAGAGCAAAAAAAAAGGAACAAGGAACCAGAAAACCTGCTCATTTACCACCCTGTTCCACTGTGGATGAGCAAAACTGACCAGGAAACTATTGTACTGTTCATAAAAGCAAATTCTATTTATTTAAAACAAAAAAGATTAAGTTCTTTTGTCCTATACAATGAGGACTTCATGAAGATGATTCAAACTGTATCAAAGGCCATTTATACCTAAAAAAAAATCATAGTCGAGTAATGAACTTGACTGCATCACCATTTATATTATAGATTTATTTTCTGTCATCCCGCATAAGATAGGTATGGTCTATTTTTCTAATATTATACCATCTCTTGAGTTTTTAAACAATATCGAGATCGGTCTAATTTCTGAATTAATGGACACGGTACTTAAAAACAACTTTATATACCTCAAAGGAGAGCATTTTAAAAATTGCAAGGAAATGGTTATGGAGCCATTTGTGCCACCACCCATGCAGGGAGAAAAGCTCCAGAACAATTGCTAACATACTATACATAAGACATTTACATGAGCATTTTGGTTTACACATTCACTTATAAAAATATAGCAGATAATAACATATGATGGCATAAGATATTTGCATAAGCATAGAGGTTTAGACACAATTAAAAGTATAGCAGGTAGTAACATATGATGGTTGTTCATACAGTATTTTTAGTAGAGATAATCTTGAAGATGTACTGAAGATAAGACAAGAAAGGTAAACTAAAAGAAGGAGGAGAATATAGACAAGTTCATATGAGGTGCATTGACATTTTAAGGGAAAGTTTTTCAACTTAGTCTGTGGGAGACATAGTTGGTATAAATGGGACAGTGGGGAGTAGGCGGCAGTGAGTTGGTAAGTAACGTATGATAATATATAGTGCATCTGAGGGAGTTTTAAAGAGGTTGGATAGTGGGTAGGGGAAAGGAGTTAGAATATGTCAGCCACGTGCTAAGCAGTTACAAGTAACGTGTGATAATGTATAGCTCATCTGTGGGAGTTTTAAAGAGGTTGGATAGTGAATAGGGAAAAGGAGTTAGAGTATGTCAGCCAGGAGCTAGCCAATTACAAGTAACGTGATAAAATATAGTGCATCTGTGGGAGTTTTAAAGAGGTTGGATAGTTGGTAGGGGAAAGGAGTTAGAATATGTCAGCCACGTGCTAAGCAGTTACAAGTAACGTGTGTTAATATATAGTGCATCTGTGGGAGTTTTAAAGAGGTTGGATAGTGGGTAGGGGAAAGGAGTTAGAATATGTCAGCCAGCTGCTAGGCAGTTACAAGTAACGTAAGATAATACATAGTGCACCTGTGGGAGTTTTAAAGAGGAGGTTGGATAGTGGGTAGGGGAAAGGAGTTAGAATATGTCAGCCAGGTGCTAGGCAGTTACAAGTAACATGTGATAATATATAGTGCATCTGTGGGAGTTTTAAAGAGGAGGTTGGATAGTGGGTAGGGGAAAGGAGTTAGAATATGTGAACCAGGTGCTAGGCAGTGGCAAGTAATGTGTGATAATATATAGTGCATCTGTGGGAGTTTCAAAGAGGAGGTTGGATTGTAGGTAGGGGAAAGGAGTTAGAATATGTCAGCCAGGTGTTAAGCAGTTACAAGTAACGTGTGATAATATATATTGCATCTGTGGGAATTTTAAAGAGGTTGGATAGTGGGTAGGGGAAAGGAGTTAGAATATGTCAGCCAGGTGCTAGGCAGTTAAAAGTTACGTGTGATAATATATAGTGCATCTGTGGGAGTTTTAAAGTGGAGGTTGGGTTAGTGGGAAGGGGAAAGGAGTTAGAATATGTCAGCCAGGTGCTAGTCAGTTACAAGTAACGTGTGATAATATATAGTGCATCTGTGGGAGTTTTAAAGAGGTTGGATAGTGGGTAGGGGAAAGGAGTCAGAATATGTCATCCAGGTACTAGGCAGTTATAAGTAATGTGTGAAAATATATAGTGCATCTGTGGGAGTTTTAAAGAGCAGGTTGGATAGTGGATAGGGGAAAAGAATTAGAATATGTCAGCCAGGTGCAAGGCAGTTACAAGTAAAGTGTACTAATATATAGTGCATCTGTGGGAATTTTAAAGAGGAGGTTGGACAGTGGGTAGGGGAAAGGAGTTAGAATATGTCAGCCATAGAAAAACAAGCGTCAAAGCAGGAACTGACCAACGTAATCCACAGAGTAAACGAGTGCCAAGTGGGTAGTTGCAAGAAAAATGTATTGATATAAAACAAGCGCTTTTGCTCGGCTAGATACCGAGCTTTTTCAAGTTAAAAATGAATTAAAACATTGGAAACAGTGCCATTTTATATATCTTTTCCTGTCACATGGTTAGCTAGTTAGCTGTTAGACTTAAGTCAATTAACAATTAACAATTAGTGAGGAGTGCTACTTTAGTGAAGCAACACTCATAATTTAAAAAGGAGAAATGCTCATATGTTTAAAAAGAAATACCCATATTACAAAGCATTGCACATTTGAAACATAAAATACACTATTTAAAAATGTACGTGCTAATGCTCATGTATTAACTCTAGTAGCAAGTGTGTATACATATAAAACCTGTTAAATGAACTGCATTATCAGTTATGTTAAAAACTGGATTCCTGTTGTTCATAATTTTTGTGTTAAATATATTTGGTGAATGTTAAAACAATTTTAAAAATAGTAGAAATAGAAAACATACATCTGTAGAGAAATAATTGTTGAAAAAGTATACAAGCATAAAGTTTACTGTAGTTAAAAGTCATGTTGCAGCAGACACCTACAACAGTGAATGATCTTACTGTGAAGGGTGTGTCTACTTACAAACCTACAAGCGAGCTCT